>NC_138998.1:2215200-2471445 GCF_964374135.1 Grampus griseus
CGAGAACAAACTGGGTAAACAAGATAGCATCGAAAGAAAAATCACAAGAAGTGGACGAGCCTGCACACGTGAGGGTTGGTGAGGACCCCCTACCTCAGTGATTCACTGAGATTACTTCTCTTTTTCCCTTTAAACACTTAGCCGAGCAGAATCTTTGGAGATGGTTTTTGGGGGACATTGAGTCCACCATCTCCCCAGATGGCCGACATTCTGATTAAAAGCAACTTCCCTTTCTACCGACATTTCTCTCTCTCGGGTATTGATTTTTGAGCGGCAAACAGCTGCATCTGATTTGGTAGCACCTGAGATCATGGGTTGTATTTCTTTCCTAATGTGGGGTCCTCTTAACACCAGTTTAAAACCTCATGAAGCTCGAGCATACATGGATTTCTGATTCTGTGAACTCCAGTAGATCCCTGAGATTAGACATCAAAAGTGTGATGCTGTCTTCCCTCTTCACCTTTCCCACCGTCTCCTATAAATCAACAGATAAACTCACCATGGACCTGAGATGGATTATCCATGGGCTTTAAGCGTAGTAACTCATAGCCGGAATTGTATGAATGCAAACCCAAAGTCATCTGGGTTTATGATTTCTCTGAACCTAGGGGACCTCCAGTTCAGCAAGGTGTCCCTAGTTAATAGATTACACAAAAGGGAACTGAACTGTGAGTCTTGGCGAAGAAGCTCTTGATCTTCCTCTGATTCTAGAAAGAAATTAAAATCAAACCCAGCCTGTTAGAAATCTCTGCTTATCTCTAGTAATATACCATACATTGAGAATATCAAGTTTTAGATGTTTCTAAGGCTTTTGTCTTCTCTCTCTCTCTCTCATCTTTACCAATCCAGTAGCTCTTCCTTTTTAATACCCTTAAAAAAAAAAAAAAGTACAGTCACTGTCTTCAGGAATATTGATTTTCTGCATGTGCTTTGGCACAGGAATGATTCCAAAAGCAAAGCACAGGCTTGAAACTCACCCAGGTCATGAGCATCACGTGTGATTCACAAAATGCTATTTTTTGCATCTCGAAAATCTTTAAATAAAATTCAAAAACAGAAATGAAATTATTGCTAGCAGTATCTATACCCTACTAACAGCTAATCAGTATGCTTATAGAATAATTCAATTCAAGGGAAGAAATATTCCGTTTCATAAGTCAATCTATTGTCACCACTCAAGCGAAATAAAATACCAGAGTTTGAATTTTCTAAACCAAATAGTTTTATAATTTCAGTTGCTAGGATAAGACTGTTTATATAGTCATTTATATCTCAAAGCACTTCGCAAATTATTTTACAGCTTTCTTGGTGAATGGATCTGATTAAAAACTCACTGTTGTGATAAACACTCCATATTATCCTCACATTTATTTACTGAAGGTGTTACTAGCAAATTGCCTAATCGAAACTCCTGTTCCTCTACAAACATTGCCTGTGCCTTGACCTTTATGCCAGTGTTTGTAAAATGACTCCACTCTCATGAGCAGTATATTAATTGCTAAAGGAAAGGAGGAAGAAAGGAAGGGAGGGAGGAAGGAAAGAAGGGAGGGAGGGAGGGAGGGAGGGGAGGAAGAAAAGAGAGAGACAGTGGGAAAGAGAAAGAGAGAAAAGAGAAAGAAAAAAGAGAAAAAGAAAGAGAAAGACAGAAAAAGAAAGAAAGAGAGAGAGAAAGAAAGGGAGAAAAAGAAAAATTATTGCTAAATTTTCTCAGTTACCTCTTCCAATCTAAACTTGCTAACAATCTCTAACCCTGCAATCTCTTCAATAGACTTATTTTCAGAAAACGTCTTTCTTTCTTACATCTTTATCCACGTAACTTCTTTGTTTTTATTCCCCGCCTGATAATCTCTCTCAGCGTTTTATACCATCTCCATCTTACATTCACGGCTTTTTGCTGCCTTTTTTCCCGGTTGTTATTCAGCACCTTCCATTACGAAGTCCTCTCAGCTCCATTATTTACTATGAATAAGTGACATCATTAACAGATGATCAAACACAAACTCAAGGCGGTCCAGTTGACAATGGTGTATCAGCCTTCGTGATGAATGCCTGAGTTCATTTGCGCAACTTCTTTGTATTAAAATAGTCAGTCTCAATAGTTTGCAGCCATTTCTAAGACATTGGCCAACAACAGTCATCTTGTTTGATTAAAGGAGAAAAAGTTTAATATCTGTAGTATAGGCAAAAATGTCTAAGAAAACATTATTGTGTGCTTACAAAGGGTCAGGCACTGTATCAGGAGGTGGGAATCAGTGGTGAATAAGAAAGACCCAGACCTTTCTCTCATGAAGTTAACAGCCAAGTGCAGGAGACAGACTTTAATAAGCAATAACATATTGTTCTTTAATTACGTGGTGAAGTTATGGGTAATGCTGGGGAAACGACAGAGTACTATGAGAGTGTATAACCTGAGGGTCGAGCTTCCTCTGGTATCATGGAAAGTTGCTCTAAGAAACTGACATTTAGACTGAGCCCTGAAGGATGATTACCAAGTAAAAAGGGAGAAAAGGAGGGTTCCAAATGAAGGAATAGCAAGCTCCCAGGTCCTGAGGCTGGGGAGTAAGAGAGGTCACAAGAAAGCCAGAGCACCTTGAATAAAGAAAGCTTCAGATGAGCTGAACTGTGGAGAGAGGCAGCGGTCAAACCTGACAGCCCCCAGTGAGCAGCCAGTGCAAGATTTCAGGCAGACAAATGAGATAAGATCTGCATTTTAGGAGCACAGCGGTTGTGCTGCAGAGAACGGATTGGCGGGGGCCCAGGGTAGAAACAAGGAGAGCAGTCAGGATGCTGTTGAAATCTGGGAAGGAGGGGATGGTGAATTGGACTAGGTGGGAACTGTGGAAACAGAGAAATAGAGGATTCAGGAGATATTTAGGAAATGAAATCAGTAGAAGCAAATGGCAAATGTTTGATTCTTTTTTTTTTAAACAGATCTTTGCCCACATTTTATCATTTTTTTGTTTTGCTTTGTTTTATTAAATTTAGTTTTCATTTTATATTGGAGTATAGTTGATTTACAATGTTGTGTTAGTTTCAGGTGTACAGCAAAATGAATCAGTTATACATATACATGTATCCATCCTTTTCCAGATTCTTTTCTCATATAGATTATTACAGAGCACTGAGCAGAATTCCCTGTGCTATACAGTAGGTCCTTGTTGGTTCTTTATTTTATACACAGTAGTGTGTGTATCTTAATCCCAATCTCCTGATTTATCCCACCCCATACAAATGTTTGATTCTATTGATACTACTTCCCAAACATATCCCAAATCTATATTAAACGTAAAGACTAAATTTTCTCATTAGTGTGTTTGTGTGCGTGTGTGTGTGTGTGTGTGTGTGTGTGTGTGTGAGAGACAGAGAGACAGAGATAGAGACAGAGAGATTGAGAGGGGGTGGGGGACCAGCATGGAATCAGTGAAGTCTGTATTTAACTTGGCTGTGAGCCGTGGTCATCAGCCACAGGATCTGCCCTAGACTTCCACGTCCAGAAGACTGTTGGTCACTAGAGGACTCTGACGGGGAGATGGCCAGACACTGGATGAATAACTCCACCCAACCCCACCATTAACACTGGAAAAATCATTTGCAGCTTGTGCTCTAGGGACCATGGTGGCATTACACGTGCACAGAAGAAAGAAGCAGCATACATAAGTACAAATAAATATTCTTATCTAACAGGATTGAACAGGAAGTACTCTTTTTCTTTTTCCTCCAGTTTCATTGAGATATAATTGACATATAGCCCTGGGTAAGTTTAAGGTGTACAGCATCATGATTTTGACTTACGTACATCATGAAATGGTTATCACAGTAAGTTTAGTGAATTTCCATCATCTCATGTAGATACAAAACTAAAGAAATAGAAAAACGTTTTCCCTCGTGGTGAGAACTCTTTAAGATTTACTCTCAACAACTTTCATATGTAACATACAGCAGAGTTTATTTTATTTATCATGTTGTACATTACATCCTAGTCCTTATTCATCTTATAACTGGAAGTTTGTACCTTTTTTTTTTTTTTTTTGGCTGCATTGGGTCTTCGTTGCTGCGTGTGGGCTTTTTCCAGTTGCAGTGAGCGGGGGCTACTCTTCGTTGCAGTGCGCAGGCTTCTCATTGCAGTGGCTTCTCTTGTTGCTGAGCACGTGCTCTAGGTGTGCGGGCTTCAGTAGTTGTGGCTCGTGGGCTTAGTAGTGGTGGCTCGCAGGCTCAGTAGTTGTGGCTCGCAGGCTCTAGAGCGCAGGTTCAGTAGTTGTGGCGCACAGGCTTAGTGGCTCCATGGCATGTGGGATCTTCCCGGACCAGGGATCGAACCCGTGTCCCCTGCATTGGCAGGCGGATTCTTAACCACTGTGCCACCAGGGAAGCCCGGAAGTTTGTACCTTTTGACCACCTTCGTCCAATTCCCCCTCCCCCCCACCACTGGCCTCTGATAACCACAAATCTGATCTCTTTTTCTGTGAGTGTGTTTGCATTTGACATGTAATTGACCCACAACAGTATGTTAGTTCATGATACACAGCATAGTGATTTGATATTTCTGCACATTTCAAATTGATGACCATGATAAGTCTAGTCACATGTCACCCTACAAAGAGAGTACATAGTATTCACTATATTCCCCACCCTGTACATTTCATGTACAGTGACTCATTTATTTTGCAACTGAAGCTTATGAGGTACTCTCTTTTATCAAAGACATATCAGCTAAGGATTACCAGCTTTCCAAAAGTGAGCACTTCACAAAGTTTGGAATGTAAATGCTCCTAGGATGTAGGACAACACAAAGATACCTATTTCTCACCGTGGGACCCTGCAAAATTACTTTTAACTCTCTGAACACCATTTGTTTCATCTGTAACATGGGGATAATACAACCTATTTCATAGAATCCTTCTGTTACTTAAATAAGATAGCATATTACATTAGAAATGATATTAAGGCTCCTGGAACACAGTGGGTATAAAAGAAATGGTAGCTAAGACTTTTATCCTGACAGCCATCACTGTGAATATTAATTATTACATTATAATTTTCCAGGCTGGCTAAGAGCTCCAGCTGACTAAATGTTGGACTGCTCAGCCTTTACCACATGTGTGTTTTCAACCCTGACTCTGGTATTTGGGAATAACTAACTTTGGGAAATTATAAATCTGGTTGTTTAAAGCCAAGTTTGTGGTATCTTCCCGTGATCTCTGGTACAGCCCCACATTTTCCTGAGAATCCTTAGAATTTTGATTTTCATCATCTTCACACTTTAGGTCAACGTCAAAAACTACCAAACAGGGCTTCCCTGGTGGCACAGTAATTGAGAGTCCGCCTACCAATGCAGGGGACACGGGTTTGTGCCCCGGTCCGGAAAGATCCCACATGCCGTGGAGCTGCTGGGCCCATGAGCCATGGCCGCTGAGCCTGCACATCTGGAGCCTGTGCTCCGCAATGGGAGAGGCCACAACAGTGAGAGGTCCGCGTACCGCAAAAACAAAAAAACAAAAAACTACCAAACATTACAATTTATGGAGCTTGTGTAGTGCTAAGTATGTTTCCACCAGAAATTATGCTACTGAATGGGTTCTTCTTAAAAGATATAATAGGTCTGAATGAAAAATATTCAGAACATGCTACTGTATCTAATAAAGACCATGTATGTATATATAATTTATATATCACTAGTCTGTTTATATAGTCAAGGTGACAGCTTATGAGAGTTTAAACCAAATATATATACTTTATACCATTTATATGTAGTATATATATATATATATATATACTTAAAAATATACACTTTAGGTATGAAATTATTAAACTGTCTCATGCAATTACTAAATTTTAAATTATAATTATTTCATGTATTTTATTTGGAGAAATTAAAACAGTAATCAAAATTTATATTGGTATTTATATTTTGAAGTTTAACGTTTGATGTCAGATTCAAGTAAATAAATACATTATTTGGTTTTCTTTTGTTTTTTTAAATAAATTTATTTATTTACTTATTTATTTATTTATTTATTTTGGGCTGTGTTGGGTCTTCGTTTCTGTGCGAGGGCTTTCTCTAGTTGTGGCAAGCGGGGGCGACTCTTCATCGCGGTGCGCGGGCCTCTCACTGTCGTGGCCTCTCTTGTTGCGGAGCACAGGCTCCAGACACGCAGGCTCAGTAGTTGTGGCTCACAGGCCCAGTTGCTCCGCAGCATGTGGGATCTTCCCAGACCAGGGCTCGAACCCATGACCCCTGCATTGGCAGGCAGATTCTCAACCACTGCGCCACCAGGGAAGCCCCTGGTTGTTTTTTTTTTTTTTTTGAAATCGACAAATACACAAAGATTTGTGGATATCCTTTAAAACCAGTTTCTATCGTATTATTTCTTCATGCTTTACTGTAAAATGGCCATTTTCACTCCTTTGATTATAGATAACAAATATATAATAATAACAAAGAATAATCTAATGTAATCCTATTTTAAGAGGGGGGGGTCTGATGATTTTTAATAAATAATATAAACAAAGAAAAAAAAGGGGGGGAAAGTAAATGTAAAGTGATTTTTTAACTGAAATACATACATTTTATAAAATCATTGATCAGGTGAGGATTATTCAGCAAAATAATAAACTCGTTTTGAACATAAGCTATTTCCATGAAGCAATAAATTCTGGAGTCTCCCTGTCATGTTTGTAAATTTCCTTCTACACCCTAGTCCACCCAACCCTGACTGCCCAAGCCTATTTTTTTCCCAAGTGATCTAGATCTCGCCTCTAATTCCTCATACACATCAAAAATCCCGTGTTCCACTCAGCCATAAAAAAGAACAAAATAATGTCATTTGCAGCAACATAGATGCAACTAGAGATTATCATACTGAGTGAAGTCAGTCAGAAAGAGAAAGACAGATACCATATGATACCACTTGTATGTGGAATCTAAAATATGGCACAAATGAACCTATCTACAAAACAGAAACAGAATCATGGACATAGAGAACAGACTTGTGGTTGCCAACGGGGAGCGGAGGCAGGGAGAGAGATTGAGTGGGAGTTTGGGGTTAGTAAATGCAAACTATTACACATTTAGAATGGATAAATAACAAGGTCCTACTCTATAGCACAAGGAACTATAGTCAGTATCCTGTGATAAATCATAATGGAAAAGAATATTTAAAAAGAATGTATGTATATGTATAACTGAGTCACTTAGTTGTACAGCAGACATTAGCACAACATTATAAATCAAGTATACTTGAATTAAAAAGAAAAAAAAAACCCATGTTCCATTCTCACCAGACTCTGGCCTGGGAGGCAGTGGTGGCCATGGTTACTAACCGGGTAAATGTGTTCCTTATGATATATCAGCCAGCTAACATGTGACCCCTCCCAGGTGGCAACATGCACACTTGTCTTTGGGAGAATTCTAAGAAATGAAGCTGATGTAACTTTCAGACAATACGGCAGGCCAGGGAAAGAAACATTGGGGGTCACATAGGTAACAGTCCAGTACTGGAGAATATGTTACCTTCTCTTGGAATCCGCATGAGCTTTCATCATCTTTAGGCCTGAACCTTCTCCCCTAAGTTCAACCTGCATGCATTCCCTGGACTGCAGGTATTATCTTCATAAGCATGATCCCCAAATCTCTATCCCTAAGTTTAACTTCTAGTATGTTCCTGTCTCCAGTTTCTTACCACCTGCTGAGCATTTCCACATAGGTGCCCTGCTGGCACCTCAAACACAGTATGTCTAAAATGGAACAACCCTCCCTTTCCTTATTTTAACTTTGTTATTTTACACTAATGGTATCTCAATTTTCCAGACAGCTAAGATTATACACTTGGTGCAGCCACTATGGAAAACAGTATGAAGGTTCCTTAAAAAACTAAAACTAGAGCTACCATGTGATTGAGCAATCCCATTCCTGAGCATATATCCAGAGAAAACTCTAATTCAAAAAGATACATGCACCCCAATGTTCATAGCAGCACTATTTACAATAGCCAGGATATGGAAGCAAACTAAATGTCCATCAACAGATGAATGGATAAAGAAGATGTGGTGTGTGTATGTGTGTATATATGTGTATGTGTGTGTGTATATACACACACACACACACACACACACACACACACACACACACACAATGGAATACTACTCAGCCATAAAAAAAGAATGAAATAATGTCATTTGCAGAAACATGGAGGGACCTAGAGATTATCATACTAGGCGAAGTAAGCCAGACAGAGAAAGACAAATATCATATGATATCACTTACATGTGGAATCTAAAATATGATACAAATGAACTTATTTATAAAACAGAAACAGACTCACAGACATAGAAAACAAACTTATGGTTACCAAAGGGGAAATGTGGTAAGGAGGGATAAATTAGGAGTTTGGGATTAACAGATAAATACTACTATATATAAAATAAGTAAACAACAAGGTCCTACTGTATAACACAGGGAACTATATTTAATATCCCATAATAAACCATATGGAAAAGAATATGAAAAAGAATATATATGTATATATATAAAACTGAATCACTTTGCTGTACACCAGAAACTTCCACAACATTGTAAATCAACTAAACTTCAACTAAGAACAAAAAGATTATACACTTATCATTGATTCCTTCCTTTTCCCTTCTTTCTTTTCTCTTCCACATACATTCAATTGCCAAGAGCATTAATGAAGTCACACGTGTATGGGGTAGAAACACACAACTTTAAAGGACTCTGGGCTGGCCAGACTCTATTTGGAGCCCTATGTCTGATTCTAGGTACCTTATTTTAGGTAGAATATTGACAAATGGAAAAGCATCTAGAAAATTGTAAATATTCAGAAACCGCATTACGTGGAAACAGTATGTTTGCCACAGAGAAGGGAAACATGGGGATGTATTGTAGTTCATGAGATGCCAAATTTAGCTGTGAGCACAGGCACCAAGATGCAAGTTTTCAAAAGAAATATCTAGAACTGGTTACAGGATACATGGCCTTCACCCAGACTGAGAATTTAAACGAGCTGAATTATTGACTAAGGATAGAGGAATTGTGAAGCAAAAGAGAGTTATACTGTCAGTTTTAATCGCTCGTTCCAATCCCAGGCCTAGTGTATCATTTTCGACAGCTCTGTGGGGAGAACTTCACACGCATTCCCTACATCTGGAGGACAGAGGGGTGGTGCCTGATTTGTCATTTGGAAAGTTACAGTCCTCTGTGGCTGCCCAGCAAATGCCTAGGAAGTAACTGTGTTTAGGTCAAAATGAAGGTCAAAGGTATTCGAGACCCACGGACCAGACGAATTACCTGTGGAAACTGAACCTGACAATATACTGAAAGGTATTCTGACCAAGGGGGTGGCCTGTCAGGGTGAGGGTCCCCAGTGGTAAAAGGCAATGACGTGTCCCATCAGGGGCTATAGTTGGAAGAGGGTTACCTGAATTAAAGGAATTGCATTAATTAGCTGCATTAAATGGGGAATCTCTAAATCCTTGTTACTCAAAGTATGGTCCATGGCTTAGCACCATCTGTGTCACCTGGGACCCTATTAGAAATGCACCCTAGGCCTACTGACCCAGAATCTTCATTTTAATGAGCTCCCCCATGTGATTCATACACACATTAAACTCTGAGACTTAGGAAACCACAAGGTCCTACTGTATAGCACAGGATATTTAGTATCCTGTGATAAACCATAATGGAAAAGAATATGAAAAGGAATGTGTATATATATATATGTATAACTGAATCACTTTGCTGTGCAGCAGAAATTAACACAACACTGTAAATTAACTATACTTCAATTAAAACAAAAAACAAAAAAAACCCCAAAACTTTGAGACTTAGGAACCAGTATAGGGTGGCACCAGTCAAGTAAGAACTTTCCTGTTCCCCTTAACTTTTCTTCCGCTCACTGTTTAGAGCTCCATGTCTGGAAACAGCAGGTACAGTAGAGTAGGGGAGACGAACGGTAGAGAGAGGAAAAGCCTGGCACTCAAAAACAGGAGGCAGGAGGGTGGATAGGAAGATCTCCTTCCAATGGAAACTGAAGGACAGTAAGGGAGTTTGGGATTGACATGTACACACTGCTATATTTAAAATGGATAACCAACAAGGACCTACTGTATAGCACAGGGAACTCTGCTCAATATTATGTAACAACCTACATGGGAAGAGAATTTGAAAAAGAACAGATACATATATATGTGTAACTGAATCACTTTGCTCTACACCTGAAACTATCACAACGTTGTTAATCAACTACATTCCGATATAAAATAAAAAGTTAAAAAAAAGAAAAGAAACTGAAGGATCAATTAACAGATTTGATTGGATACTTTAAATCATAAGACTGTGCCTGTGTTTACAGCTTAACATGAATATAGAAAATTTTATTTCCTGAGATTGACCAGAAATGTCATGGGACCACCTTGGCAGGACAGAGGACCATCTCTAGAGCAAGCTTGAAAGGAAAAAGTTCTTGGAAGACTCAGAGTCTGGGAGTTTCTTGTTACCATTCTGCACTGGTAACACTGGTCTCCCGATATCTGGATGATTATCATGTAAAAAAAGCACTGAACATTGGCCAACTGGCACACATCACTCAGAGAGAGGTTTTGCTTTAGCAGACTATAAGAATCTTCTATAAATGTTAACAACTTCTAACCAGAAAAGAGATGCACATCATCACACTCCTGAAATAAATCATGCAGAGGCAGGAATGACCCTCTGGTCCGGGATGTTATGTTGATAATTTCTCCTTTGGGTGGGTGATCGAGTTTACATTGACTCTTGGGGTCTATACATTGTGCTATAATACAGTCATGCCTTCAGGAACTAGTAAAGTCCGTGGGACTGTCTGTCCCTATGTTAGTGGCCAAAACTATTACTGACACTTCTTGACTTCTTATATCTCTGGCTCTTTACATTTTCCCATCTCCTCCCTTGATGTCAGCTTGTCAGCTATTAGATCTCACTTGCTTCCCACTCATTCCTGACTTGTTATTTTTAATTGTCAACAGGCCGCAGAAACATGTGGCCCAGCTTGAGGGAATTGTGTACAAACAACTCAAGCAGAACTGCTTGTGAGGTCCTTTTGTACAAATAGAGAATTTGTATCATCTATGTGCTCACGCAGGGGTCTTCTCTGCCTGTCCACTGGTTCTAGTGACCTCATTCAATAGGCAAAGCAGGTAGCCGGAGAAGGCAATTGACTGCCACCTGCACCTTCAGCAAACCACAGGGAAGTGGTGGTTCAAACTCCTTCAGGCATCCTTGCGGTGCAGGTAGCTGAATAAGTGAATCGCAGATCTCTGGGGAAAAATTCAGATTCTACTCATTGTAAACGATAATCACAAAGGAGATCCTTAGTCTCCAGGGCCTTATTCTTTCCACCTCTAAAACAGAGGTAATAATACTTAGTTTGCAGGACTGTGGGAACTAAAGGACCCAATGTTTGTGGTGCACCTGGCATGGTTAGGGACCCAGCCACTTTTAGGTCTCTTCCCCCACTCAACCTCACCTTGTCTTTAACTCTTGGCACTACAATGCCCGTGGGATGGAAACCAACCGAAGTACTTGTAGAGAGGGATGCAGAGCCACGGCATGTGAACAGCAGTGCAAAGACCTGGAGGTGTTTGCTCTAAATGAGACTTAGCCAAGGACTGTTGTCTTCAGAAGGTTTGGCGGAGAGGCTGGTGACAGAGAGAAAAAGATTTCCTCCTTTTATTCTGGACTCTATCCTGAGCCGTCCATCCCCACAGCTACCACCTCATGGCATCTCAGAGCATCATGGCCTCTCCCCTGGGCCACTGCAGCCACCTGTACTGTGGTCTCCCTGGCTCTACTCTTGCCCCATCTGCCTCTAGTCCATCCTCCACACTACATCAGGGTCAACCTCTTAAAGACACCAAGCTGGTTGTGTTTTTCCTCTGTCTGAAATTCTTCAGGCCCCTTGGACACAAGCCAAGCTCCCAAGCACTCAGGGCCATCCGAATCTGTTATTTGCCTCATTTCCCATTGTTCCATGGGTTCCTTCCCACCTACTGTTCACCCCCTACTTACACATACCTCACGTTCACCAAAACCAAACCATGTGAATTTCCCTAGAAAGGTTTCTACATCTCACTGTTTTCATGTCTGCCTGCCTGGAACATCTTCTAACTTGCCCATGGGGTGAAATGTTCAAAATCGAGTCATCTTCTCTGAGAAGCCTCCCTGTTCTGCCCTCTGCCCCACCTTCCACCCACAGAATGAATCATTCATCTGCCCTACTTCTGTATACATCTACCCGTGTGTCTCTCCTCTGCCCGTGAGCTTCCTCACCACCATGCGCGAACCTTTTCTCCACTCCCAGGACAGTGCCAGGGGGTCACCACATCAGCACCACAGCACTTAAAACCTCGAGCACAGGCTGAGCTGTCAGCAGGATGCCCCACAGTAAATGCAACCATTGCGTTGCTTCTACCTTGAGGACTCACTATCTTCCAGTTATTATGGTATCTTCCCTAGATACCATAATTTATAAAACCAAGCTCTGAGTTCCTTTGCTTTGGAAATGCTACCATAAGGTGGAAGGATGAGGTGAGAATCGAGCTTCTCAACTTCAATGTGCACAAGAGTCACCTAAGAAATCTTGTTAAAAGGCAGATTCTGAGACAGAGGGTCTGGGGTGGGGCCTGAGACGCTGCATTTCTAACAAGCTCCAGGTGAAGCTGGTGCTGCAGGTACGCAGGGTTGGGTTTAGGATAAAATTAAAGCAGAAAAACTGAAAGTCATTTTAAAAATCCAAGCCAAAAAAAATCAGTTCAATGATAATAGCCATGATAGAGAAATGAGAACTTCTTTCCAAAAAAGGTATTTTAATGCAACATTTCAGAAATCCGAATATTGAGTAAGACAGAAAATTTAAAACATGTATATGATCTGTAAACTTTTGACTGGTTGACTGAAATAATTCTTTTCCAGGAGTTGGGAGACTATGTGTGGAGGTGAAAGTGCAAAGAGACTAAAAGCTGGAAAAAAATAAGTAACTAAATGATAATTTCCAACTGTTAAATCTTTTCATTTGACTAGAAAAGAAGTTAAGTGAATTGCTTGGTTTTTTTTGGTTTGTTTTTTTTGCAGTACGCGGGCCTTTCACTGTTGCGGCCTCTCCCATTGCGGAGCACAGGCTCCGGACACGCAGGCTCAGCGGCCATGGCTCACGGGCCCAGCCGCTCCGCAGCATGTGGGATCTTCCCAGACCGGGGCACGAACCTGTGTCCCCTGTATCGGCAGGCGGACTCCCAACCACTGCACCACCAGGGAAGCCCGAATTGCTTGTTTTTAAAAAGAAATAGAACTGCCTCTCCTCCAGGGGTTTCTACGGTTTCATTTAATACTTTGGTTATTAATAAACACATAAAAATGGGTTTTGAAACACAACGGACACTAATTAGGAGGAGAGTAACAAAGGGGTTAAATAGTTTAAAACTGAAAAACTGGTTTATGCTCCTGGGGTCAATGACTCATACACAGAAAAGCTGTGCAAACTATTATTCATTCATGTTGCCAGGTCTTCAAGTGATAAAGAAGCATTTTCAGATCTTCTGTCTTGGAAAATTCTTGGCTAGGTATAAAAAGATTGAGAGTTGGAGGCTAGGGAGTGTATAACTTACCAGACTGGAAAGACAGTGGCGTTAATAAAACCATTCAGAGTACAAGAGTTTGTACGACTTTCATCAACCACATTTCTATTAATAAACTCCTGTAGCAAACATCTCTCATATGGAACCAGTGCTGACATGAAGACTTTGGTCAGTAACACCGAACCACAAAGGACATCATTTGGAATGTCCTGACAAGGATGTAAGAACACCCTGAAATACCCAAAGAACGATACAAACTCTTTATGGGAAAATGCCACAGGCTGCTATCTCCCATCAGTAGCAGATACGAACTTCTTCATCAGAAGATGTGTCCTTTGAACACCACTCTGAAAGCTGAGAGTTTTTAAAAGACATGACTATTGTTCTGTTCTTTTTCAGATCTCCCAAGCCCACAACAGGTCTCTGCTCCAGGAAGAAGGTATTTGTTTACTCAGCAGAGTCATGTATGTTTTCTCGCAATGGTCTGTTGACATCCACAAACACATTCACCATTGGATTCTAAAGTAAAATCCCTTCGTCCTTGATCTGAGCTGTACTCTAGATGCCCATAATGAATCCCGTCACGATGATGCCAAGTGGGCTTCTGCTCCAAACTTCTGTCATCTACTTTGGAAATCCTTCCAAATCCAGGGCCAGGAAACAATGATTATTTCTAAAAAGACTGAATTTACTTAATCGCGTCTTGACAGATGGAAAAGCCAAGAGCATTTACATAAGGCCACATGAGATTTTGAACTGCAGATATCACCAAAAACACTGATTTTAGAAAAAAAAATTGAAGGTAACATTTCTTTCCCAATACAAATGCAAACAACTCTCCTTGATTTTTCTCCATCATCCAAGTCAGGAAACTAGAACATCTTTCCTCAGAGATCTGCTCCCAAAGGAACAGTTGATCAAAATCGAGAAAATAGGAGCCTTGTTCCTGCTGCCTAAAGTGTTACACTTACCCACGTCATATTTTTCCCATTAGAAAACCTGGGTGCATTTTACTCTTTGGAAACAATCTTTTTCATTGTTTTCTTTTTTACTTTCCAGCAGAAGGGATTAGCACGAGTCTTTGTCACTCCACAGAGGAAGGGCTAGTGTAAACGCTTATTAGCTTAGTTAGTGACAGCCAGAGGATGAGGTCAACACCGTGAATTCAGTCCTGGGAGAGACGAGGAAAACTTCGGTTCAATCTCCATAACCTAAACCTCCTGTCTTTTGAACACCCAAACCTGTTGTTCTCAAGCTTCTGTACTTTAGAATCACTGGACCTCTCCCCACAGTTGCACTAGGTCAGTCAATGGTGGTTTGATGAATTTGTTTTTCAGCCACGATCCCATACAGTGCTAATGCAGGTAGTTCAGGACCTTGCTTTGGAAAATTCTGCAAAGTCATTGGTCTGCCCAAAATTACATGTGTTGGGGACACAAATGACTAGGGAAGAGTAAATGCAGTTCATAGCAAAGCTATGGTCCCCACTGAACAAAATGTTTAAAGAATGATCCACTTGGAATACAAACAATATGTAGGACAAACCAGAAGGAAGATAGCTCTTCCTGATTTACATCCAAAAGTACCTGCCTGGAAATGAATTATATACTCTTCTTACCCCGTTCTTTGCCTTCAAGATCTTCCCAATTAGAGAACCCAGAAAGAGCTGTCAGTTTTATTCAGAATTATAGCAGTTGGTTTAAGCGTTAGGCATCAACAGTTCCAGGAACTGGTGGGCTAGAGGTATGAATGGAAAGCAGTAACAGAAGCAATATATCAGAAGGGTTAAAGCAAAGTATTTTTAAACAGTTTATTATCTTGGAGTGGGCGGTGGGTGTAGAAGCAGATACTCGGTCTGCTTACTTTTATCAGAGCTGCAACAATCCAAGGAAATGTCTGGATTTCCGGATGTTCCTCAGAAATGCTGGGCTTAGTGAATTGAGAAAGGTACATGGCAACTTCCTGCGTCCATCCTGTCTTTTCCAGCTGCTGTTTTATCAGTGCAGCATCCTTTGTTCAGAAGGAGAATTAGCAATGCTTATCCTTCCAGGAGGAGTTTCGGCTTACAGGTGGGAGGTCAGGAGTTGGGTCAGGGAGGAGGGAGGGAGGGAGCGGGAGGGAGGTAACAGGTGGGGCTGTACAAACCAGAAGAGAGAAAGCAGTCAAGGGCTCTGTTTCCACCTTAGGCTCCCTAGATGGTTGGAGGGGGAAGCTGCAGGGAGATGGGTGATGGAATGGGGGAAATTGGGCTTTTCATGGATATCTTAGGTTGGGTTCCCCCAAAACATGCCCCGAGACAAGGATGTGGCACAAGAGTTGATTCAGCAAGTGGCCGCAGATTACCACCACAGAAAGAGGAAGCAGCCCTTTGGGGAAAACTAACTATGCAGAATCCCACCAGCACTGTCCTAACCAAGGAGTCGGGCAGTGGGGCTATTTCCCCATCAGCTTTCCTCAGTCACTTGGATGAGGGTGGATCCAGAAAGTGTTACCTCCTAGGCATTTCTGGTCGGCCTCGATCAAGGATTAGGTGGACTCTCACGGCCGGAGAAAACCCCCAAGGAAAGAGTCTCGGGGAGCATCATGGTTGGAATGCCCAGAAATGTGGGAACTGAGGCCACGAGGGAGGGACACCAAGGGTACCTTTTACCGTGGAAGATACAGGATGGATTGTAAGTGAGTCAAAGATCGAACTAGCCAGAGAGGGTATTCCACTTGCCCAGAAAAGATCAACAATGTCTTCTGTTGAAAGTAGGTATTCAACTTAAATTCATTTTTTTCCACTATTTTTTTCTATTTTAGAAAAAGAAAATACTTTCAGTGGTCAATCTTCCCCCATGGTTTTCCCCTTGGAGAAATTCTGTAGCCAGCTGTATAACTTTAATATGGCATAAAATATTATAATGTAATACAAACATAATGTAATATTTCATTAGCTGCTGCCATGGTAAAAAATGAAAGCCACATTATTTGGTTGTTTGATAGACATAGCTCTTTCACTACCACCACCATTTAAAAAATGTTGTTGATGATAGTAATATTTAATAACAAATCACACTGTTATTTAATAACAAGTTTTAAAAACTAGCTAAGGACATCCTCCGGGTAGTTTCCTGGTAGAAAGGCATTGCTTCCTCCAGAAGGGCTGTCTAGTTATCATTTTCAGATTTTGTTTCTTCCATATTAGCTTTGTAATTTTAGCCTAGGCAATAAATTATTTCAGCTTCTTCCTTCTTCCTTTCTTCCTTTCTTTATTTGTTTTGATTTGCTTTTAGGTTGAAAGAGTTGGGGAATTAGAAATCGTCTTTGAGTTTCTCTAGGTTTCTGGTTTCAGTTTGGGTTTGGAATGGAGATGCCATTTCAGGCTTTCAGCCCTTCCCACTGGCCTCTTCCTGACCGTCGATGAGTTGCCTGACTGCTGTCATCAACTCATTTCCAACAGGTGTATGTAGGGCGCTGACGGGAGCTAGGACAGCCACTCTGGGGACCGCCCGGAGTTTCATGTAGACTCTGGAAGAGGTTCCTTCCACTGCAGCCCTACACCTCTGTTACCAGACTGTCTGCCAAGGCAGCTCTGTGGCTGAGACGGGTAGTGGGGAGAGAAGCCCAAGGAGACGACTCACGTAACCCCAAGCCACAATGAGAGGACCCCAGAGGATGCACTGGAGGGAAGAAATCACACGTCAGATTCCCCTAAATGGACATTTCCTAAAGGACTTCATTCACCACTAACTGCTCGGTTCCCATGGAAATCCCCCAAGACACCAAAAGGCTTGGTGGAGGCCGTATCGATTGGAGGGTCAGATTTTAGAGGGACGGTCCCAAAAGCCAGATCTTAGTAATCCCCATAACTCCTTGCAAAATCCAGAAGGTTTAAAAGCTGAAATGATTAGAATGACTCCAAGTTTTCTCTGGGGACCCAGCTATAAAGCAGCCTCAGTGAGCCAAGTGTACTGAGATTTGGTCATTCCACATCATTTCATTTTCCTGGATACAAAATTTTCGTTTTGTTTAAACGCTTTCAATTTTTTTCATTTGCTTCTCTTAATAAAAATCTCAAGAGCAGACACATTTTATTCATGAGTCAGTCATTTCAGTGCTTAAAAGGGATCACTCTGAACACAGTTTTCACCCTCTAGCATTTTTGATGCAATTAGATAAATCGGTGGCATGTTATTCTGAATAAACACCAAAGTCAGTTTCTGATTTGTTCTTTCTTTCAAACTCTAGGTGATTCAGGATTGTGATTAATAAGGTTGTGAGGAATTGGGCTTTTGCTGTGGTAACGTTGCCCTACGTTGATTTGTCCTTGCTTATGAACTACTTTAGACTTTAGTTTTTGAGTTGTGCATTGGTTCACTGATCAGGTTATATAGTCAGGCACCTCAAAGGCAAGGCCCCGACTTTAACTCAACGCCGCCAACGTCGACTGGATGTCTGTGTGCTGGGCACCTGCCTTCTCATCCCTTCTCTGCCTTCCCGTCTGCTTTTCAGCATTCATTCCCTTGGGGTTTAATACATGTGTTTGCCAGGCACACAAGCGAAGTATTAGAACCATCCTGTGGTGTCAGTGATTTGTCACTTTGTTTCTTTTACTTTCACTTCTCATGAAAATCTCCCCAAGTCCAAACATTGCTCAGACTGCTCTTCAGCTCTGCCCTCGAGGGGTTAGTATTTTCATCTTTCAAATATTATGGCACTTTTGGGTGCCAAGGATTAACAGCCAGGCCCAAAAGAATCTGTCTGCACTGCCCAGCCAAACCGTGGAAGCACATGGGTATGTATGCTTCAAAGGAAGGAGATGACCTGACCCCTTTTATAATGTCCCCTGGTGCGCAGATGGGGTAACCAATATTGAGTCAAACTTTTTCAACGTATTCAAAAAACTGAGGAAAATGTTCCTTTTATTCCTTATTCTCTAATACCAATGTTAAAACTATAATATAAACAAATGTCCTATCTGGGCAAAATTTACCTGGGAACCTCACAAAACATAGCAGGTTCCCTTACTTTGCTGAATTATGTATGAAATTCTTTTGAGAAGAAGCATTCAGAGCCTCTTAGCAATAGGTAATAATATAATAATTCCACCTCTGCTCCAGGGAAAGGAAGAATAATCACATGGGCCATGTTATAAAACCCCTTTGCCTGGAAAGGATGTTTTCAAGAGTTTTCACAATGATGAGTCAGTCGTGTGGAACTTGAAACACATTTGCCTATAGAAAGTAAGTACAAATAGCAGTGTTTTCAGGTAGGAATTCCTTCCCAGAACTTCAGGAGAAATGGTTTTACCAGTTCCAAATGTCAAGAAAAAACCCGTTGAGAAATCAGGAGAAATAGTTTAAACTCTCTGCAAGAATGAAACCTTAATAATCAACACAGAAACCTTACTGGTTCTAAGAAATTCACAGATATCAAGTTGAAAGCAAGAGAAGTGAAAGCTGACACTTAAAGGTGAAGGTCAAGGTTCGCTTTTCCAGGAACCAGGGCCACATTAAAAAAAAAAAAAATCAATCTAATCAGTCACTCTGTCTTGTAGCTCTTGCCATATTGTGTGTTTACAGCCTACATGAACAGGGTACTTCATAAAAATCCCATGGAAGGCGTTCCAATGAACAGTAAGTACAAGAAACAAAATAAGGCCTTAACTTGGCAATTCAGACATGTGATTTGGTGTAGTGCTGTTAGCCTTGCTAGAAGATCTAAATGTTACATTATTTGAATACTACCTAATAATGTTGGCTAGCATTGCCAGTGTTTCAATATCCACTGTAGGCTATGATTCTTGGTAAATAGCTTCCGAACTTAATATTTCTTATTAATCAAGTATGTTTAGATATCTATAATAATGAGCTTTAAGGGTATCAAGAACATTGGAGGTGTTTTAAGAATGACATAATTTTGAAAATTCCCAAGAATTCTAATTTCTTATTCCTGAATCCCAAATATTAATATATGTCTGGAACTTGGAAACCTTAGTGGTTTGCTTTCTAGGTATTGGAAATAGACATTTATAGTATCATGTGCCCATCACCTCTGCCTTCTCCTGGGAACGACGCACCTCTCCCCTCCTCCATCACGTGGTCATAGTGGAAGCTGCCCCGTCTCTCACATGGCCACACGTGATTGGTCCAGAAATGATGGCTGAGTTCTTCTCTGAGCTTTTTCAGATTGCAAGTGGGAAAAGTAGTCTATTGCTGTCTCATGGCAGAAGCTATAAACGATATAAACAGTACAGAGAAACCTCGATGAGAAGCATGGAGAGAAAGGGGAAGATGAAGATGTTCGAGGACTGAGTTCCTGTTGTCGGTGAATCCACCTCCACCTCTGTCTTTCCCTTGGGTTGTTTGTCCAACCTTGTTCTTGGCTATTATCATGGTCTCCTCCTCTTTGCTTAAGCAGTTCAGGCTGGGTTCTGTTTCTTACAACCAAAGGATTCCTGATTAACATATAGAGGGAACTTATTTAATTGCAATGTAGTTGATATATTTGACCTCTGAAAAGAAGTAATCCTAATAACTAACCTAACAGTTAATAAAAAGAGTGATTTTTTTTTTAATGGCCATGCCGTGAGAGCTGTGACACAGTAAATCCAGATATTAATGCTTTGGGGTAGAGTGTCAGAACTCAAGGCTAGTAGGGTAAGCTACAGGCTCCCTGAGCACTCTGTCTTCCTTTTTTAAAACACGAATTACGCTCATTGTTTGTTTAAGCGTCTGTCTCACGCAGAGCCTTTAAGCAATGTTAATAAGCAATGTTAAGTGTCAGGGTTATGGCTGTTGCCTCCATCACTGTACCCCCAGTACCTCACACTACATTGACACACAGCAGTTGCTCAGTAAATATTCCTTGAGTGAAAACTAGTGAACACACGAGCAAACAAAAGTGTGAGGGGTCCGGTCTGTGGGTCAGGAGGAGGTGGGAACTGGAGATTAATTAGACTTGACCCAGGTACCTTGACTGGAAAGGGGAAGGAAGTGGGCCTGTGCGCTGATCAAACTGAGGAAAAGTTCCGACAACATGATGATATCATCTACCTGAGACCCAAGGACTGTGATCTTGAAAGGAGAGGTGAGAGCGTTGCCCACAGAGCTGTCGCCTACTCCACAAGCCGCCGGATCCAGGCCTCCACAGAAAGTCTCACTCAGGAGCTGGAGGAACCCTTCCCTCAGCTCCCGACGCCACCCCACTGCACAGGCGAATTGGACCAGGGAGTCAACAGAAGTGCAAAGACTTTGCAAACAAAACTCCTTGGATTCATTTGAAAGCAAAAGCCACAAGAGGGCAGAATGGATGCTGAGGTTGGATTTGGCTGCCTGACATGTCCTGGTGGCTCTTTGGGACGGGATTGGGAGGGTTGACAAAAAAGCGACCGAAATTTTAACTGTGGGGTTTCAGCTTAAGTGAATTTTTTTCACACACATGCCAAAATTGATTGACTTAGATTGAAAGGTCTAGAGAGAGGGTAAGCAGCTTCAGCAGATTAGAGATGAAGGAAAATATGTTGTAAGGCCGGGAGCTAGACAGAGGCCAGACCTTAGTGAATGCCGCCCTGGGAGGTGCGTACATTATCCCCTACACTGCTCCTATTCAAAATATGGTGTGGGGCAAGCATCTTCACCACCATCTTTCAAAATACAGAATCTGGGGGTCCAGACCTACGGAATCAGAATCTGCACTTTAACAAGATGCTCAGATTATCTGAACTCACATTAAACTTAGAGCAGCACTGTTCTAAGAAATGTGGAGTCGTTAAAATTTTGTATGGGAAAGTGTCATGAACACATGTGTGTTTTGGAAAGGGGACTGTACAGGGTGGATTAGGGGACAAGTATGGAGGCAGAGACCAGTTACAAGAATATTACAATAGTTTAGGCATGAAAGGATGTGGGCTTGACCATCAAGGTACGATGAATACAACATCTAGAATTAAGACATATTTAAGGGTAGAATCAGCAGAACTTGGTGGTTCATCAGATAAGGGGTCTGGAGATGAGAGAGGGGAGAAGGTGAGGGGGTAGGTGTGTAGGTCGTCTCCCAGGCAGGCTGACGGGGCAAATGGTGGCACAACCATCTCTAAGCTCGAGAATACAGAAGCAAATAAAAGTACGGAAAGGAAGGATTGTCATTTTAGCTTTGGACATGTTGACACCTTGGCGTGCTGGGAGGAAAATGGAACTGTCGTTGGAGAGCTCATAGGGTCACCGTGAAAATTAAATAAGGTATTGTAGCCAAAAGATATGGAAAGTCATAAAACACTATATAAATATGTTAAATAGTTGTTTTAAATAACTTGTAGCTTTTTTTCCACTGTGTTTTCCTCTTTATTCTGATTTTGGCAAGGTAAGAAATGAGTCACAGGCATAATTATTGTCCTTGTAAAATCCTAATTTGGAGCCTAACAGAGGACATGAAATTGAAAAACCAGTGATAAAAGCAAGAAGTAAGAAACCTAGAAGATGGGGAACAGTAAATGGTTGTGTTAGTGCTAATTGAAAGAGGTAATGTGTACACAACCGTAAGTCCCTCATAGTATGTAGTATTGACCTACACTGTTTAGTATGGTGGCAACTAGCCACATGTGGCTAAAGCACATGGTGTGCCACTCGTCAAATTGAGATGTGATGTGAGTAAAAAATATATACAGAAATCCAAAGACTTGATATTAAAAAAGAATGTAACATATTGTTGACACTGATTTCACCTGTAGCTTCTTGTGTATGCGGCTCACACTTGTGGCTTGCATTTTATTTCCACTCAACGGCACTGGGGTAGAATATGACTATGAAACTGCCTGATACTGAGTGTTCGTTCTTGCACCTCATCTGCACACATCTGCCCTGTGTCACATGGACTGGCTCTCCAGACACTCCTGGTTCCACCTTGATTCTCCTCTTTGCTCATTGCTTACCACCAGAAAGTACTGTAAGTAAGAAAGAGCTGGTCTATGATTGCATGATTCTCTTGGACAGATCTTCTGTCCTCTTCCTGCACAGCCTGTCCTTTGGTTTGTCCATTGCCATAAGTGACCTCTTGAAACTGGTTCCAGATGACAGGACTGGAAGGAAACCTCAAGATAATCTAACCCTACACCCTTCATTTATGCATAAAAAATCCAGAGGTCCAGAAGTGTAAGTACACCTAAATTATGTTTTTTCTACTACCCAACACTTTCCCTCCAGAGAAGCTAGTTGACCTAAAGCAGAATTTTATCTTCAAAGCCATTGGTTTGTACAAAGATGTGGAAGGAGATGCGATGTTGATTTGAACACTTCTTCGAAGATGAAAAGACTTGAGGGGATTCATTTTATGAATCTTCTGTTTCATAAAATGAGTAGGAAGGCAGGTCATCTGCGGAGAGTTTGCTTAGAAGAGTATAAACTAATAATTTGCAGAGTGTAAAAGATATGTAGGGGAAAAAAGTGTGGGAAAATGGAAAGGGAGTCAACAAGAGATAAACAAGGTTTCCAGGCAGCAGTGAAGGCTTTGTCTCTAACCATGCATCACAGTTAGTAGGTGTCCAAATAGAAAATGTTATCAAAAGAAGCATGTGGGAGGCATACTGTCCCGTGTTCCCACCTCTAGAAATAATTGTTCATGGCTGGTAGCACTTAATTTAATTATAGGCTAGGAAAATACGTGATACTTCTGTGATGCACCAGTAGTTCAGTCTCATAATCAGACCATATTTCCTCTGGCTGGAAGGGATTTTCAAAATATAGGGTGTTTTAGGTTCCTGGAGCTGCTGTAACAAAGTACCAAAAACTGGGTGACTTAAAACAACAGAAATTTATTGTCTCACAATTCTAGAGGCTGGGAGTCTCAGATCAAGGTGCTGGCAAGGCTGTGTTCCCTCTGAAACCTGCAGGGGAGGATCCTTCCTTGCATCTTCCTGTCTCTCATGGTTTGCCGGCATCCTTGGCATCCTTTGACTTGCAGTTACAGCACTTTAATCTCTGCCTCTATCACTAAAAAATATTCTCGCCTCATGTATCTGTATCTCTCTGTCTCTTCCCCTCTTCTCAATGACCCCAGTCAGATTGGATTAAGGGCTCACCCTGCTCCAGTAGGACCTCACCTTAATTAACTACAACTACAACAACCCTATTTCCAAATAAGGTCACATCCTGAGGCACTGGGGGTTAGGCTTTTAACATATCTTTTTGGGGGATAAAATTCAACCGTAACATAAGGTGTTCCTTCTTTGTACACATAGTGTATCTGAATTAAAAGTTTACTTAAGACTTTGAGTCCAAACAAGATGCTATAAACCCATTTCTCTTTGCTCCTTCCTGTCTCATAAAACTATAAACTCTGAAAATAACAAAAGAGGCAACCAAGGTAGAACTCCAAAAGGTGATAAAAAGAAGGCAAATTGGTTTGGGATCCCAGAACTGGAGGAAAAACACAGCAGCAGGATGTCTTACATTCTTCCACCCAACAGAAAAGGATGATGCAGACTGAACACTTTCTGACCCCAAACTAGCAGAGGAAGACAGTGTAGGTAGGCTTGTTCTTCCTGCAGATCAAATAGACCCTCTGACAACACCACATGTACCTCCAGCACTCCTAGAATGGGGAATTGGTTGAAAGCTCCACTAACACTAAATGGCCAGGAGGAATGCTCTCCTTTTCTGGCTGGGCCTGAGACTCCCCTCCTCCACCAAAAGATACTGACGGGGCCCAGCAGCACGAAAATGACTCTCATCCCAACAAGCCTAGCCAGAAGTCTCACTGTCTCCCCAGGCCTGAGACTGCTCCACCCAGAGACAAAGCGATGGCCAGTGGGTACCATTAGGGGAGATCCTGCCACAACAAGCTCCTGGACTGAGAAATGTTCTTCATCTCCCACAGGCAGGAATTTTAATACTATTACTACCTAGCCTGGCCAGGGAAGCCTTTTTGACCACATGAGCCTGAGACTCCCCTCCCCTACTAAGAAAAACCTGGTGGCCCAGTATGAAGAAACCCTTCCCACTCCTTAGGCAGCATCAGTAGGGACCCATGGGGTCCCAATGGCACCAGCTAAACCAAACAGACCAAAATAACACCATAGACACTCTAAAAAGTAAACTGTCATTGGGACCACAGCCCGCAAATGTAGGCAGGACCTGCAGATAAACCTAAACAGAGTGACTGCATGCTAAATGAAAAGATTTGAATAGGGCCCAGAGTTTCTTGGCATAATAGACAAAATGTCCAGGATACAATAAAAAAAATTACCTGTCATACCATGAACCGAGAAAACTACAACTTGAATAAGAAAAGACAGTCAACTGATGTCAATACTGAGATAAATTTGTTGTTGGGATTATCAGACAAGGGTTTTAAAGCACCTGTCATAAAAATGCTTCCACAATCAGGTATAAGTTTCCTTGGAATGAATTTAAAAATAGCAAATATCAGCAAAGAAAGAGAAGTTATTTTAAAAGTGCCAATTGTAAATTACAGAACTGAAAAACTGAATAACAGAAATTAAGAAAAATCACTGCATGGGCTTAATAGTAGAGTGATGACATAAAATAGAATCAGTGAATTTGAGGACATAAAAATGGAATTTTTGCAATCTGAGAAGACAAAGAAAACTGAAAAAAAAATGAAGAGAACTTAGGAATCTGTGGGAAATAACAAAAATCAACATTTGTATCATCTGAGTTCAAGAAGGAAAAGAGAGAGAGTGAGGCTAAAAAATTAAAGAACTAAAGACTGAAATCTTTCTTAATTTGGTGAAAGACACAAACCTACAGATTCCAGAAACTGAGTGAATCCCAAACAAGATTAACCCAAATCCATGCCAAGATACATGATTATTAAACTTCTGAAAACGAAATACAAAGAAAAAAAATCTTAAAAGCAGCCAGAGAGAAATAACATATTACTGACAGAGAAATGCCTTTTTGAATGACAACAGATTTCTCATCTGAACCCATGGAAACCAGAAAGAAGTGGCACAACAATTTTCAAATATTGAAAAAAAGAACTGTCAACCACAAAATTTATATTTGGTTATATTAGTTTGCTAGGGCAGCTGTAACAAACTGAGAGGCTTACAACAGAAATTTATTCCTCATGATTCTGGAGGACAGAAGGCCAAAATCGAAATGTCTGTACACCCTCTGAGCTTTAGAGGATAGTTCATTCTTTGCTTCTCCTGATTTCTGGTGGCTCCAGGCATCCTTAGCTTAGGACTGCATAACTCCAACCTCTTTCTCTACCTTCACATCTGTCTCTCTTTCTCCCTATTCTGTCTCTTATAAGGATAATTTTCAATGAAGTTAGGTTCCACCTGAATGATTTCATCTCATGATGCTTACCTTAATTACATCTATAAAACCTCTTTTCCAAATTAGGTCACATTCACAGGTCCTGGGGATTAAGACATAGACACACCTTTTGAGGACCACTATTCAACCCACTACATTGGCAAAACTATCTTTCAGGAGTAAAGGGGAAATAAAGACATTCTCGGATGAAGAAAAATTAAAAGATTTTGTTACTAGCAGACTTATCCTTAAAGATTAAAGGAAATTCTTCAAACAAAAATAAAATGAAGAAATAAAGAAAGTTTTCTTCTTCATCAGGAAGCAAGAACCACAGAGAGACCAGAAATATGGTTCATACAATAAACTATCATTTTTCTCATGAGTTTTATGAACTATATTTGATGATTAAAACAAAATACATAAACCATCTGGTAATCAATATAATGATATTTAAATTAAGTTAGGTAAAGGAATCTAAATGCAAGTGAGCTTTCCATACTTCACCGACAGTGGTAAAATATTGATACCAGTAGTCTGTGATCAGTCTCATGTATGTATCATATTGTACCCAGAGCAATCACTCTGAAAGCTACACAAAGAGAGACACTCAAACACACTGTAAGTAAATCAAAATGGAATTCTAAAAATGTTCAAGTAACTCATAGGAAGGCAAGGAAAGAGAAACATAGGAATGGGAACCAGAGGAAACAAACCAAAAAAAGTACATAAATAAAATGGCAGGCAATTCTATCGTATCAATAATTACTGGGATGTAAACAATTTAAATACATCAATCAAAAAATAGATTAAAGAGTGGATTTTTTAAATGACGCAGTTACATGCTATTTATAAGAAACTCACTTCAAATTCAACATAGATAGGTTGAAGTTTTAAAAATGAAAAACGATATCAGGCAAACATCAATTTAAACAATAATAAAAGAGGGAATTCCTTGGCGGTCCAGTGGTTAAGATTCCACACTTCCAGTACAGGGAGCATAGGTTCGATCCCTGGTTGGGGAACTAAGATCTCACAAGCTGCACGGCACAGCCAAAAAACATATATATATATATACAGTTAATGTTAAAAAAAATAAAATAAACAATAATAAAAGATCAGGAGTGACTTTATGTATGTGATAAAATTGTATAGAACTAAACACACACATGAAGGATCCAAGTACAACTAGAATATGAATCAGGCAGGTAGGCCATAGCTATATCAATATCCATACTGTGATATTTAATTGAGCTTTGCAAAATATCTCCAGTAAAGGAAACTACTAAATAGTGCATGGGCTCATTGTATAATTTCCTAATGCTGCATGTGAATCTACAATTATCTCAATGAAATTTTTAATTAGAAAAAAAGTTTATCTAAAAACAAAACAGGGACTTCCCTTGTGGTTCAGTGGTAAAGAATCCACCTACCAGTGCAGAAGACGTGGGTTCCAACCCTGGTTGGGGAACTAAGATCCCACATGCCCCAACTACTGAGCCCACGTGCCTCAACTAGACAGCCCACATGACGCAAACTACAGAGCCCATGTGCTCTGGGGTCCCCGCGCCACAACGAGAGAAAACCCACACACCACAGCTAGAGAGAAGCCCGCGTGCCACAACTAGAGAGAAGACCACACGTTGCAACGAAAAGCCCGTGTGCCGCAACAAAAAGATCCTGCATGCCACGGTGAAGATCCCGCGTGCCGTAACTAAGACCTGACACAGCCGAAAATAAGAATAAATAAATAATTAAATAATAAAGAATGGCCAAAGGGAATTGAACCTGTAAAAAAAAAAATCTACAGAGCTGAAATGAATATTCTTCTAGCTCTGTTTTAGAACAAGATGGCAAGAGCAGAGTTAGTGTTCACTTTCTCCCCCTTTATTTAAAAAGTCATACAAATCATATTGAGTTAACATTTATTTATTATTTATATGCACCATCATCAAGAAAACATTTTACCTTAAAAGTAAGCCTTTTGATAAAGAATCTCTGAATAAAATAACAACATTATAAAGTATAACTATCTTTGTGGGATAGATGCGTTACAGCGATATTAAATAGAGCCAAAATGAGAGGCTGAAAGAAAGCCCAGTCTGTGAGGGTTTCCAGGTTCCTAGCGCATTACTAATTTTGTTTTAAAGGATTCAGATCAAAACCCCCTACCTAGACTTGATATAGAGTGATAGATTAATATCTTTGCTTCTGTGTAATGCACTGAAATACAGATATCCATGTTTTATTCAACATATGAACCGAATCCCCTTTTTTCTCCAGGCATAATTCATAATAGAGAACCATCTTCACTTCAAATCTAAATTAATGGGAAACTAGTTTTGCTTATGAATATTGATACTTACTCTGTTTTCCATGGTGAGTAGTTTAATCTACGATATCACTTTATGTATTTTTGTCTCTTTAAATTATATTACCTTATTTAAATTACCATATTAACACAAGCATGTAACTAAAAATGTTCTAAAGATGTAAACCAAATAAACCCTGAGGAAAATGTGTGCTGTCAAGACTAACGAGAGAGTCTGCCTTCTGAAAATGTTATGTGCAATAATGCACAGAATGAACGAGGAAATAATCCCACACTGCCCTTACTAGAAGGACACGTGAAGTGAGTCAGGGAGTCCCCCCCCCCAATGCTATGGACTCCCCGAAAGAACCTGAAACTGCTCCACGGCCACTGAGCAGGACCGTCCAAGGGAGAGATGGCAAATCTGTACTTTGTTTTTCTTAATTCTGATGCACGTGGTCTACTGAGAAAATCTGGGGCAATCAGTGTACTAAATCAGAGTCTGCAAAGTTTTTCTGAAAAAGTCCGGATAGTTCATAGGTTAGGCTTTGGGGGCCAAATTATCCCTCTTGAAACTACTCAACTTTACAAGAAAGCAGACAATATGGAAACAAACAGTTGGGACTGTGTCCCAGTGAAACTTTATATATGGACACTGAAATTTGAATTTCATATAATGTTCACATGTCATGAAATGCTCTCCATTTGATTTTTTTCCAGCCATTTAAAAATATAAAAACCATTCTTAGCTCTCAGGCTGAACAAAAATAAGTGGTAGGCAGATTTGTCCTGCAGCCTTGATTTGCTGCATCCTGTGTGAAATTATCAATGATATTAATATTTCATTCATGAATAATAATTATAATTTACTTAATATTGCTTCAGACCTACCAGAACTCAGCATCCGTTATAACTTTTTTCCTTTTTTTGAGTTAATATTGTTAAAATAGCTCAAAATCTTATGTAACTTAAAAGTTAAGGGTAGAAAAGATTGAAATAAATCTGTCTACGTAGGCAGCATGGCCTACCAAGGCATTATCTAAATTCTCTGAATGACAAATAAGTGGTATTTTGTGGCTGAGTCAATCAATTTAAGAATCTCCAGTGACATTTTTTTTTTTTAAATGTTGTTCAGTTCTCCATTGTATCTGTATCATTGTAGTTACTACATGATGTATAATGGTCCATTTCATGTAATGGAACTTTAACTGGTGTTGGTTTAACTTGAGTAGCTTTTTAATTAAAGTAAACCAACATTTGCTGCTTCACTGCCTAACAGAATAAATTGGGAGTGAGCATGACGCATGAATATGAAAATACGGATAATCTAAGGATGATGAATCAAGATCCTTCTTCCATATATTTTCTCTTAATGAAATACAAATGAGGCTTTAAACTGTTCTGTAAAACCACAGAGTAGGGCTTCTGCTGCCTCTTTCTTTATGCTACTGTAGTTAAATATTTAACCTTGAGAGAAGGAATTCAAATCACCAAATGCAATCTAATCTGTAGCTAAACGGTCTAGATAAATTAAAAATACAGACAAGTAGGAGACGTGTAATTATTGAGGAGCTATTTGGGTTTTTGTTAACAGAATTCACATTACTGAATCCCAAAATTTATTCAACAAGCACTTATTGATTGCTTACCATGATTCAGACAGTTACAACACAGTTGAGCTCTGTCCTTATAGACCTTGCATTTTAGTGGAAAGAGCCACATAAAAAGCAAGGAATCAAACAGATAGTTTGTCATATGGTGATAAGTATTAATAACAGGGGGGAAAATAATATGGTATGGGGATAGCCACTATTTTCTATAGAATAGTCAAGACATAGACTCTGTGCATGTGATATTAGAACATAAATGAAGTGAAGGAGCAAGCTATGTGGATGTTTAGGAGAAGAGCATTCCCAAGCAGAGAGAATAACAAACACAAAGGCTCAGAGATGGGACGGTGCTTGGAATGTTCCAGAACAGCAAGGACAGCCATGTGTATGGAGAAGAGTGAGTGAGGGGGGAACTTCACAAGGACAGGTATTTTTCTCCACTTTGGTCACTGCTATACTCTCTGCACATGAGACAGTGTCTAACATATAGGAGGTACTAAGTGAATATTTGCTGAATGAATGGATGGATGAACAAATATATAAGAACAAGGAGAAAAAAGGGGTGTAGATGACATACGGCCTCATAAATCACTGTAAGAACTTTGGATTTTACTTAAATAAGAAGAGCAGCCACTGAAGGTCTCCAAGTGGAGAATTGTCATGATCTGCAGGATTTTTAAAAGATCACTTGATTTCTCAAAGAGGAAATCAAAACATACCTTGAAACAAATGACAATGAAAACACGACGACCCAAAACCTATGGGATGCAGCAAAAGCAGTTCTAAGAGGGAAGTTTATAGCAATACAATCCTACCTCAAGAAACAAGAAACATCTCAAATAAACAATCTAACCTTACACCTAAAGCAATTAGAGAAAGAAGAACAAAAAAAACCCCAAAGTTAACAGAAGGAAAGAAATCATAAAGATCAGATCAGAAATAAATGAAAAAGAAATGAAGGAAACGATAGCAAAGATCAATAAAACTAAAAGCTGGTTCTTTGAGAAGATAAAATTGACAAATCATTAGCCAGACTCATCAAGAAAAAAAGGGAGAAGACTCAAATCAATAGAATTAGAAATGAAAAAGGAGAAGTAACAACAGACACTGCAGAAATACAAAGGATCATGAGAGATTACTATAAGCAACTATATTGATTTCTAGCAGATTAAACTGTAGGAGGAAGGACAGAAGCAGAGAGAACAGGAAGAAGAGTATTTCAATAATAAATAGCAATGACAGAAGTATCTCCAGATGCTGTGCAACAATTATTTAAGATATGAATTACAGTGATGTATAAAACTGGAGCAATGTTATATATTAAACATGGCGTCAGAGTTCTATGGTAAAGAACTGGGCTAGCTGAGAATTCCAGCTAGATTTTCATGGGACTGGGAGTACAGCAGGTGATCTGAGCTTCAGTATTGCAAACTTAGATTCTTCGATCAGTCACACATGGCAATCAGGCTCTTGAACTCAGGTTAACCAAATTCCCACCGAGAAGACTATCAGCATACCCTGCAGCAACTAGCACAGGTTACTGGCATGAACAGAGCCTGAATAAGGAGAAGGACAGCCAGGTGGTTTCCAAGGTGCCAATGATAAAGGCTTACAAAACCATCGCTGGAATTATATCAGTATTGAAAGAATTGTTTTTATCCATACTCCTCTCAGAGAGACTAGTCTTTAATGACAGCCACCCAATGAACCATGTCCTCAGCATTCATGATCTTGTGTATTCATCCACCCTCTCTTTAGATCTGGGCTGGGTCTGTGACTCACTTTTTACTAATAGAAAGAGGTGGAAATAATCCTGGGTGACTTCAGGGACCTGGTCAGAAGAAGTTTTCCTCTTTCTATCTTCTTCTCTCGGAACATTCATTCTAGGGAAGTCATCAACTATGTAAAAAGTCCATCTACCCAACTGTAGAGACCCCATAGAGGGGCTTTACACCAGCTGTTAAGGCAGCTGGCATGTCTTGGACCCTCTAGAACAGACGAGCTACTAGCTGAATGCCACCAAGGGACTCCAGTCAAGAATCAGCCCACCCAGGGACTTCCCTGGTGGTCCAGTGGTAAAGAATCCACCTCCCAATGCAGGGGACAAGGGTTCGATCCCTGGTTGGGGAACTAGGATCCCACATGCTGCAGGGCAACTAAGCCCTCGCGCCACAACTAATGAGCCCACACACCACAACTAGAGAGAAGCCCTAGTTGTGTGCCTCAACAAAAGATCCCACATGCCTCAACGAAAATCCTGTGTGCTGAGACTAGGACCCGACACAGCCAAATAAATAAGTAAATATTAAGAAAACAAAAAAGGAATCAACCCACCCAATCCTGCCTAAATTCCTGACTCACAAAAATCATGAAAAAATAAAATGGTCATTGTTTTAAGTTTTGAGGTAGTTTGTTATACAGCAACAGCTAACCAGAAAAATAGTGTGTGTGGTCAGTGATAAGAATAATTTAATAAACCCCTTGAGTAGAGGGAATATCCCTATGAGGCATAATCAAATGGCCACTGAGAACCATTAAACCAACTTCTGATGAAAAGGTCTGGGTGCAGGTACCTACAGGCAGGGCAGTAGAAGAGAGGAAACATTGCCACCAGAAGCCTTTATCCATCTTTCTTTCACAGCACAAAGTGCCCTCATGTGTGGGTCTAACCTGGTGCATCTCCAGTCAGGAGACCCATGCAGAAGAAAAAGATCAGACTCATGTCTTCTAAAACAGTATCTTCCGAACCAAATGATACTACATACTAACAAGCTGATGTGTGTTGTTCTTCGGATTAGCACAGGAGAGCAGATATCTTTATTGGAATAATTCTTCCATTTTGTCATTTGAGGTCAAAACCAGATGTTTGAGATGAGAACTAGATCTTTGAAATTCCCAGAAGGACAAAGTTCCGACTGATCTCTAACAAGAGATTATATTGGGTATTCCTGATTGGTTTAGGATGGAAATACTAAGAAATGGCTATTGATTGCCTTGTTTCCAAAAGCTGTATGAACTTTCATTCTCAATACAGGAAAAATAACATAATCGCAATGTGATTGGCCATCATCCTCTAAGATTTCAAGGAGCAAGGAGATTTTATGATTTTCTAAGTCCCCTCCAAGACATCCTTCATCAAAACTAGTTACGTTTAGATTTTTTTTTTTCTTACTTACGGATCCAGTGTGTAGAAAGCTTCTTAGTATGTAGTATCATTTGGTTTGGAAAATACTGTTTTAGAAGACATGTAAGTAGAAAACTTCATTGAATCTTTGGTATAATTCACAAGGCAGTAATACTTAACAATAACCAACTTTTAAGGGATGTCCATTTATGGCAAGCACTATGCTAAATAAGTCTTGTACGTGTCAAAAGAGTGCTATAAGGTAGGTATTATTATAATTTACAGTTTATGTCTTAGAACGCTAACATTTAGAAATCTTTAATTATTCACTCAAAGTTAAATACAAGTGCCTGACTGCCAAGTCTTTGTTCTTAAAATGCTGTACTGCAAGAGGGAAGAGATATGGGAACATATGTATATGTATAACTGATTCACTTTGTTATAAAGCAGAAACTAACACACCATTGTAAGCAATCGTACCCCAATAAAGATGTTAAAAAAAAATGCCGTACTATGCATCATTACAATAAGGCAAGTCCTCCCTCGCTGCAAGAGTTTATCAAGATAAACTTTGGCCCCTAAAAAGACGGATTTTTTTTCAGTTTAGAAAAACCCTATCTCAGTCCTCAAAATATGAAAGATAAAACGTATTTGTATGAATTATTTATTATCAACACTGGAAACTATGGAAATATTAATAGATTACCAACACATAATATCATATATAGTTGAAAAAGAATTTCTGTTGATCAAAACCACAAAAGAGTTCACCCTCAGGAAAGCGTTTAACCGAACTACTGATACTATACTCTCGGGATAAATAAAGAAAAACAGTAAAATCTTGAAAAACACCCATTTCAATAACATACGTGATTCTGACAGGATTCTCTTCATTTATTTGGCCTGTGGTATTGATAACATGCCCACAAAAAAAGGAAAAATAGCTATGGCTGAAAATATGGATCTTATTTAAACACTCATAAAAATTCCTATTTCCACACCCAGTATCCTGGGTGTTTTGTTTTTATTTTTTGGTGGCCAAACAACATAAATTTACTTCATGTGACAACTGGTAAAGTTGGGCATTTCCATTTAAAAGGGTGTTGAGCTAGCCTCTTTGCCTTCCAACTAACTATCTTCGAAGTTAGAAAAGCTTACAACCATGATGAAAATGAATACAACTGATGGAAGGCCAGCGTCTGGAAGGAGTTCCTAACTATAAAGCTACGGAACTGGATGGAGAAAAACCAGAGTGTGAGCAACTGATGCTTTGCCCCATGGGGTAGAGCATCCCTTCCTGCTTAAAAGGGTGGAAAGAACGGAGTAAATACTTCATCCCTTTTCCACTTTCCCCAGCTGGACCTGGTGCAATAAGGAAAATGAGCAGCACTGTCCTACATGATTCTGCCTTTCAGGGTTTCCAAAGGAAGAACTTTTGATTTTTTACAACCGTACTGAAACTTTAGCTGCCAGAACGTGGTAGGATTGGGGACTAGGAAGGTGTTCAGCTGGGGGAGGGTTTTAGCTGGGCGGTGCCTTTTACCTCTAGTCCTAAGAAACAAAGAGTACAGGAGGGAAAGCCTGGTAGGCTGTGGACTGAATTGTGTTCCCCCAAATTCATATGTTGAAGCCCCAGCCTCCACTGTGATTAATTTTGAAGACAGGGCTTTTATGGAGGTAATTCAGTTGAAATGAGGTCATAAGAGTGGAGCTGTGATCCCAAAGGATTAGTGTCCTTATAAGAAGAGACACTGGAGAGCTTTCTCTCTCTTCCCTTCCCCCTCCATCCCTCACTCCCTCCCCTTCTCTCCCTCCCCACCATGTGAGGACACAGTGAGAAGGCAGCTGTGTGCAAGCCAGGAAGAGAGCTTTAACCAGAAATCCAATCAGCTGGCCCTCCATCTTGGACTTGTAGCCTCCCCAAAACTGTAAGAAAATAAGTTTTTGTTGTTTAAGCCACACAGTCTATGGCATTTTGTTTTGGCAGCTCAAGGTGACTAAGGCGCGCTATACAGAGGGAGTCATCTCGTCGTGTGTTTATCACTTTAGCCCTACAACGAATTGGGCAGTGATGGCAAGAACAGACTCCAGATCAGTGCCCTAAGTGATCCCTGGTATGCAAAGAATTATGAAAATTTAGCAAATAACATTAAAGAGTACCACAACACATAAGGAAAACAGTCATGTTCATGAGTAGAAGATGTGATATTGTCAAGATGCTAGTTTGAGGCATTCCAGAAAAGAAACAACAAGATTTTCTGTAGCTCAACAAGTTTTTTCTAAAACTTATATGGCAGAACAAAGGACCAAGGTACTCACAAAGAACACTCAGGAGGAAAAAAAACTCTTAGGAAGACTTGCTGTACATGATATTAAGACTCGGTATAAAACTAATAAGTAAGACCAATGTATTTGGTGCAAAGATAGACAAATAGAACTGCATAGGGATCCCAGAACCAGTACAACATGTATGTGGAAACTTGTTATTTAACAGAGCTGACATTTCAGATCAGTGGGGAAAAAATAGATGGTTGACTCTGTGGAGAAAAGGTGAAGTTAGATCCCTATCTCACACCATGTATAAAAATCAATTCCAGGTGGATTAATGATTTATACATAAAAGGCAAAATTTCAAAACTTTTAGAACCAATATAGGACAGTACCTTTATGACATCAAGATTAATAAAGTAGAATGCAAATCAAATGAAAGCCTAAGTAGCAATGTTAATATCAGACAAAAAAAAGATCAAGGCATAAAAGATAAAGAGCAAAAATATATGCTAGAAAATGGAAAAGCATGAACATATGCACCTAAGAATATAGACTCAAAAAATGGAGAGGAATAACTGAGCGAAAGAAAGTGAAAAATAGATACATCAACAATTGGAATTGAAGATCTCAACATGTTTCTCTCAGAACCAAATAAATTAAACGTAGCAAAAATAGGGGGAAAATAGCTATCAAAACTAATGTATAGATCTATATGAAAGTTGGCACCCAAGAAAGAGAGAAAACAGATTTCTTATAATAGAGAACACTCACAAAAATTAATTATGTAGAGCAACACAATGAAAACCTCAATAAATTTTTAAAAATTAATATCAGGACATGGAGGGGATGAGTGAAATAGGTGAGAGAGATTAAGAGGTACGCACTCCCAGTTACAAAATAAATGAGTCACAGGTATGAAACATATAGCATGGGGAATATAGTCAATAGCATTGTAATAACTTTGGTGACAGATGGTAACCAGGCATATCATGGTGATCATTTTGTAATGGATAGAAATACTGAATCACTGTATTCTACACCTGAAACTAACGTAGTGTTTTAGGTTAATTATACTTCAACAACAACAACAAAAAATGGAAACTATGTGAGTTCATGGATGTGTCAATTAACTTGATTGTAGTAATCATTTCACAGTATATACATATATTAAATCATCATGTTGGACACCTTTAAAAATCACATTGTACAGCTAAGTATACACAATTTTTATTTGTCAATAACACCTCATTAAAGCTAGAAAAAAATTAAATTTAAAAAATTAATACCAAATCTATTATATTATCTGAACATTAGGAAGAAATTGGAGAACAATAACAAAACAATAAATTTAAAAGCTGCATATGTATAGAAACTAAATAACTTGCCACTAACCAGCCCCTCCACCAAAGGAAAAAAATCATAAGGGAAGTCTAAAATCACTAAGAGGTGGAAAACTATGTAAACATTTTATCAAAAATTCTAGGTCAGGGCTAAAGTGATATGCAGTAGGAAATTTATAGCTGTTAAATGAATACAGCAGAAAGCAGAAAATATTTTTTAAAATTAACAGTGAAGGAAGTTGGGAAAACAGCAATAAAGAAAATCCAATGAAACTAGAAGGAAGGCAATAATAAAAACAAGTAAAATAATTAAAGAAATAAAAAACACAGAAACAATCATGAAGATTAATAAAATCAAAAGCTGTTATTCTGAAAAGATTAATAAGGTAGCATGCTGACAAGAAAATTAAATATCCCATTCACTTATGAACATGGATCCAAAGTTAATTAAATAGATGACAGAACAAAACCTTCTAGCTAATGTCATCAACAATATTGTTTTTTAAAAAAGTCATGAATAAGTAGGGTTTATCCCGGTAATGCAAGAAAGTTTTGATATCAGGAAATCTATCAGTGCAACCTACCATGGTAAGGAATTAAAGAAGGAAAACGGTATGATTATTTCAATAGATGCCGAAAAAGTAATGGTAAATGTTTATCATTATTTTTTTATTAAAACACCCGGAAAACTAGAAATAGAGTGAAGCTTCCTAAATTTATAAATATCTGTATATCTAAAAAAACAGTAACAAACAATATACCAAAATGGAAAAACCATAGACACATTCCAATAAAGACTGTAATCCGGAAAAGAATGCTGCCACCACGACCATCAAACATAGGACTTAAAGTCTTGTCCAATGGTATATGCAAAGCAAAAGAAATAAGAGGTGTAAGCATTATTTCCCAGACATGATTATTTCCATTGAACACACAGAAGAATCAATAAACCTTTAAATTAATGACAGAGTACAGCCAGATTGGTATACAGTTATTCCTCTAACCCTTGTGCACTGTTGGTGGGAATGTAAACTGGTGCAGCCACTGTGGACAACAGTATGGAGGTGTCTCAGAAAACTACAAATAGAGCTACCATAGGATCCAGCAATCCACTCCTGGGTATACATCTGAAAGAAACAAAAACACTAACTGAAAAAGATACATGCATCCCCAGTGTTCACAGCAGCACTATTTACAGCAGCCAAGACATGGAAACAACCTAACTGTCCATCAACAGAGGAATGGATAAAGAAGATGTGGTACATGTATACAGTGGAATACTTACTCAGCCATAAAAAAGAACAAAATAATGTCATTTGCAGCAATATGGATGGACTTAGAGGGCATTATGCTAAGTGAAATAAGAGACAGAGAAAGATAAATACTGTATGATATCACTTGTATGTGGAATCTAAAAAAATTCCACAAACTAGTGAATATAACAAAAAAGAAGCAGATTCACAGATATAGAGAACAAACTAGTGTTACCAGGGGGAAGGGGCAACAAAGGGGGGTGAGGGGGAGGTACAAACTGTTGGGTGTAAGATAGGCTATAATGATGTTGTACAACACGGGGAACATAGCCAACGTTTTGTAATAACTGTAAAGGGATAGTAACGTTTAAAAATTGTATAAAACATTTAAAAATTAGATTAAAAACTCATTCCTCTACACCAGCAATACCAAATAGATGATAAGATATAGACTACAGATAAGAAGGTATAGACTACAGACAATATAAGGAAAAATATGACATGGCTCAAAATAGCAATTAAAAATGTAAAGTATGTATCAGGATCAAACGGGGAGATAAACGATTTTTAGCTTTTCAAATGGAGAAAATGAAAGTGGTGGATTAGTTTCAAAAGTGACGGAAGAGCTGAACAGCAAGATAGTACAGTGAGCAACTCAGACACCAGCGTCAGAAAGAACCCACTCCCACTGCTGAGTGGGGAAGGGGCGTATCACCAGGCAGCAGCTGGGACCAGGGGCGCCAAGGGGAACTGCAGCCTGAAAGAGGCAGAGGGAATCACTGTGGCTTCTTTCTCCCTCTTGTCCCCCAATCTCCCAGCTCTGCTTCCAGCCCCTCATCCATCTGAGTAGGAGCCAGCAGTCGCGGAGCGGGGAAAGCAGGTCTCATCTCCGCACTGCAGCTCCTTTCTGGTGGAACCACTTCACAGCTCTTGCCTCTGTGTTCACTGACAGCTTCCTGCATCACTTGGAAGTACAGTCTTCCAGCTCTTGCTAGGATCTCGATCCTCCCCATCTCTTTTTTGTTTTCCTTAACCCTGCCCACAAAACTGTAAAAAGAATCTTCGCTAAACTTTTCAGTCCTCTGAGGGGCCATTTGTTTCCTGAATTAGAAATGCTAAGTAGGAAATGTTAACTAACACATAGTACACTAATAAATCAGAGATTCCTCACACTCTGCTCCTAAACCGTATTTTCCTCCAGAATCACCTTCCGCTGTCAGGGGGGAAAAAAAAAAAAAAAAAAAATTCAGACCCTAGAAGAACAATGAGAGGATTCTTTCCTAAAATTTGAAATAAGATTTAATTTAGTCCATTAAAAATGCAACTCTCTGGGGTGTGCTCAGAGCAGGGGGCCTGAAGAAATATGGCTGTTCTGTTTACAACACACCAGACAGGAATCTGGGTTCATTGTGATAAGGGGCACAAAATTTGTGGCCTTCCTATGAACAAATACCCGACATGTGTCCCCTGAACTTCCACGTGGCTGCTGGGCAGGACCAGTGGGACAGGGCTCAATATTGGAAGGAAAACTACAGTATTCAGTGGGGGAGTTTGCCACCTAGAGCCTGTCCGGTCCATGCGTGGGTAGGCCATGGGTGGTCTTATAGACATAAAGGCTTCAAACCTCTCTTTTCAAGGAAAAGAAAAAGAAAAAGAAAAATAGATTGTATATGCCAATCTGGAAAAGGCAAAATTATGGAGACAACAAAAAGATCAGTGGCTGTCAAGAGTTTGGGGGGTGAGGGGAGATGAATACACAGAGGACAGAAGTTTTTATGAGCAGTGAAAATACTTTGCATGACATTATAGTGACGGATGTATGTCATCCTACTTCTGTCCAAACCCATAGAATGTGCAACAGGATTCACTTCACTAAAGTGAGCCCTAAGGTGAACTGCGAACTTTGGTGATTATGTGTCAATGCAGTTCATCCTTGGTTTAAAAAAAAAAAAAAAAGGTACCACTCTGTTGATAATGGGTATGCATGTGAAGGGAGGGGGTATATAGGGAATTTCTGTATCTTCCTGTCAATTTTGTTATAAACCTGAAACTGCGTAAAAAAAAAAAAAAAAAAAAAAAACTCAAAAAAAATTAACACTCAGGGTAGAAGTTATTCGCAAAACTTTCGTTTCATTTTTATATATGTATACATGTTATATATGTGTGTGTTTGTTGTACTGTGATATAAAGTGTATTTTTTAGATCAAAAAAGTTTGCAGGCCACTGTAGTTAAGTTATACTGGCTAATAAAAGCACAAATTAACCTCAAAATAAAAAATGCAACTTTCTTTTCAAAACTTCTTCCTCCAGTTAGGAAAGTACTTCAACAGCAGTTTGACATTTGTGTTTCCTTAAGCAGCATTGAAAGGGTGAAGAGCTTTAAAAAACAACCAAAAAATAAATAAAATTGTAAAAGTCCTCTGTAGGACACACTGCACCAAGTGCTTCCAATCACTGGTCTCCAATGACCGTCAAACAAAAATTCTGTTTAATTTCTTTCACTGTTTTTCTCTTTTTTAATCTTCTTGACTTTGAATTTTTAAAAATGAATAATTTAGAGAAGGCTGAAGCTGTCATCAGTAAATTTTATTGTTCCTTCTTTAGATAGCTATACTACGGGGCATAAGTGCATTCGTCATAGATATTTTCATTCATTACAGATATTCTCAATTTCTGAACAAATTCCTTGAAAAGAGTGAAAAGAGTTATGTGTCAATTTCATAGAAGATATTGTGAATTAAATCATTTCTGTATGCAGGGAAAAATCCAAATCTACCAATATTAATGCTACATGTCACTTTTGGTATTAAAGTTTTACTCCTACTCTTGAAATACTTCCATCTGTACTCTCAAGACCCTGCTACCAACCCAAACAGGTCCCTTGTCTAAATTGTTTTTTCTACCTATGTCATTGACTCGTATCTTGATTGTCAATTTAGATAAAATTAAATTGATTTTATAGAGTTTGGTGGTATATGTTCAGGCTACTTCCGGTAGAAATTTTACTATATACCTCCTTGGTGAAAGTTCAAGCCACTTAGGTCATAAAATGGACAAAAAAAGTCTCTGGATCCCTTGTGAGTCTCTTTATTTCCTTAAGGGAATACTCTCAAAGGCCTTTTTCAGTCAAAAAAAAAAAGCTGATGATTAATTTTTTAAAAAAACTAACGCAATATCTTCATTCTATGTTGTAAAATGTCTAAATTCAGAGTCACTTTCTTCATCACAAGCTGTATGTTCATCATAGAGTTTGATTTGTACATATATGAGTAGCTACTGGATAGAGCTGAATTTTTTTTTTTAAATCTGTGATAGAATAATTCAACCTTGCAAGTTACTCTCTATCATTACGAAGAAGAACTTCACCCAAGATTTTTCCTTATGATGTTTCATTACTTTTCCTCCAAGAAGGACAATAATTCAATTTCTGACTTGAGAGATTCCAAGTAACTCCTTCAACTGTCTATGCTATTTACAGAGTAGAGGAAGAATTTAAGGTCATTTTCCATTTTCTAGAAATGTGTTGTTTTTGTGTGCGTGTTAAAAATATCCTATTAAACACTCTGAGAAGACAGAGAAGCTAATGTTTCAGACAAGGTGTCCCTTTGAAGGGTGCCGCATCCGTTGATGTTTTCAAGGGCACTATGGCCTCACAGTCAGGAATCACACCTACAGTAAAATCTTACAGACCTGGCCCCATCTGTATAAGAAACCTGACTTTTTTTTTTTTTTTTTTTTGCGGTACGTGGGCCTCTCACTGTTGTGGCCTCTCCCGTTGCGGAGCACAGGCTCAGCGGCCATGGCTCACGGGGCCAGCAGTTCCACGGCATGTGGGATCCTCCCGGACTGGGGCACGAACCCGCGTCCCCTGCATCAGCAGGCGGACTCTCAACCACTGCGCCACCAGGGAAGCCCCAGAAACCTGACTTTTTTTTTCTTACTTGATTATGTTATTTCCGGCAACTACTCATATATTGTAGAAAATTACTTTACACAATTGGACTTTAAGTATATCTGTAATATATAATATTCACTTCAAAAAGCTATCGCCTGGTGTTTCTCAACACAAAGATCAGCGAGTATAATTTTTTATCTACCATACTTCAGCAAATGTTTAAATACGTATCTAAGTTCAAGGTCATAGGCTTCTGTGGCTAATAATCAAGTCACAAGTTGGGATGAGAGAAGTGTTCCCATCTGCTTCGTTCACTCCCAAGGTCATTGTGAGGAGCTCAGGGAAAAGCTGAGTCTGTTACAGATCTTAGTAATTTTGGGTGGGGCATAATTTTCATCACCCCAAAAAAAAAGGTTAGGAAAAGAAGCGTAGAAAAATAAATATAAATGATGATAACAGAAACAATGCCCTTAAACTCAAGAACATTTTAAACTTCCAAATAATTAACTATGTTGACTTTTAAAAGAACTTTAATCCATCATCTGTATCCAAAAATACTAAGTCAAAATGTTCTATAAAGTTCCCACAAAATAAATTACTCAAACTTTAAATACAGTTAACAATTTTTCTTCAAATTTGGCTTCCTTTTCATTTCTCATTAAGAGCTGAAATCCTGCCAAAGTTGAAATGTATAGTTTTACCTATTTTTAGTTAAAGTTTAAAAGACATTTTCATGATTTTTTTTCATTGCCTCCCATGCAAAAAGATTCTGGATAACCTGTTCAAGGTTCCCTCAAATAGGCTAGGATTTTGTTCAAGCAAGAAAATTTTAACCTCACTACCATTCTTTGGTTAGTTTTTCCAGTAAAAATTTTTGTTTCGTTTTTCTGATCCTCTTCATCAGAGAAGTGGAGCAATGTGGGGAAAATAGTGTTTAAGTTACTTCTTTAAACTTATTCCTTTACATTTAAGTAAACTACTTTGACTCTTAACTACTGTTAATGCAACATTGAAGACTAGATTTCAGATGAGACTTAGCTATAGAGGAAAGAACTGACCTCTAAACTAGGCAAGTAGGAAAGAAGCTAGTATGATACTTCTGTTTAAACAGTGTCTATAAATGACTACTAAATCAGACTCTCACTCTTAAGAAATGTTTTCAATTTTTACTTTCTATAGTTTGTTAGAAAAACAAAGTCTGTTGAATGTGCTTTTTAAGCTAAATATTCTCCTACCCTTATTCTGATTCTTCCCTGTTACCCTCCTTAACACCCATCACATTAAAGCCAGTCTTTTGTAGTGATTTCCATTTCTTCCATTTTGATAAATACCAATTAATCACTAATAAATAGAGGTCATAATCACTAATAAATAATTCAAACTGGCCATCGCTACAACCAAAGTATGGAAACAAAAGCAAATCATCCAAACTGACTTACAGTTTTACTGAAGGTATGTTGACTACAGTAAGATCCAGAAATTCCACTTACAGATATATATCTGAGATAAATAAGTACGTATGTTCACCAAAAAGCATGTTCAAAAATGTTCATAGTAGTGTTATACAGAATATCCAAAAACTGAAAATAATCCAAATGTATCTTTTTTACTGCAGTAAAAAGGTTAAATAATAAACAAATTTGGCAATGTGGCAGGGTACAAGATAAGTATTTTTAGACATCTGACAAGGGGTTAATATCCAAAATATACAAATTGACATAAAAAATCAATGACCTGATTTTAAAATGGGCAGAGGACCTGAACAGACATTTTTCTAAAGAACATGTACAAATGGCAACAGGCACATGAGAAGATGCTCAACATCACCAATCCTAAGGGAAATGCAAATCAAAACCACAATGACAGGGAATTCCCTGGTGGTCCAGTGGTAAAGAATCTGCCTTCCAATGCAGGGGACGCGGGTTCGATCCCTGGTCGGGGAACTAACATCCCACATGCCGTATGGCAACTAAGCCCAGCGCGCAACAGCTACTGAGCTCGTGAGCCTCAAGGAGAGAGCCCGTGTGCCGCAAACTACAGAGCCCACATGCCACCTGGGTGCCACAACAAAGAGCCCTCGAGGCAACAAAAGATCCCGCATGCCTCAGTGAAGTTCCCGTGTGCTACAACTAAGACCCAACGCTGCCAAATAAATAAATAAATTTTTTTTAAAAAAAGCACAGTGATATACCACTTATACATGACAAAATGGCTATCTTCAAAAAGACAATGAACAACAAGTGTTTGTGGGGATGTGAGGAAAGGGAACCCTTATACACTGCTGGTGGGGAGGTAAATTGGTACATCCACTGTGGAAAAGAGTATGGAGGTTCCTCAAGCAATTAAAAATAGAACAATAGAAAAATACAATCCAGCAATTTCACTTCTTGGTATTTACTCAAAGAAAACAAAAACACTAATTTGAGAAGATATAGGCACACCAGGATTTATTGCAGACTAATTTACAATAGTCATGATACAGAAGCAACTCAAGTATCCATTGATAGATGAATAGACAAAGGAGATCTGGCATGTATATGCAATGGAATACTACTCAAACATAAAACAAAAAGAAATTCTTGCCATTTGAGACAACATGGAGGACATTATGCTAAGTGAAATAACTCAGACAGAGAAAGACAAATAGTATATGATCTCACTTATATGTGGAATCTAAAAACCAAAATAAGCAAAGCATAATGAAAAGACTCACAGATACAGAGAACAAGTGGGTATTTGCCAGAGGGGCTGGGTGTCAGAAGGGCAAAATAGGTGAAGGGGATAGAGTAAAAGGTAGAAACCTCTAGTTATAAAATAAATAAGCCATAGGTATGTAATATATAGCATAAGGAATATGATCAGTAATATTGTAGTAACTTTGTATGGGGAAAGATGTACTATACGTATCATGGTGATTATATCATAATGTATTGATATTTAAATGTCAAATCACTATGTAGTGCACCTGAAGCTAACATAATATTGTCCGTCAACTGTATTTCAAGAATAATAAATAAATAAATAAATAAATATTATCAGACTCTGGGAAAAAAGGTGAAAACACAACACACAGAATGGGAGATAATATTTGCAAAATATTATCAAGACCCAAAAGGGACTTGTGTCTGGAAAACAAAGAGAAACTTAAAACTCAACAATAAAAAACACAGAAGTGAAAGAGTGGCATGGACTTATAAATACTACCAAATGTAAAATAGATAGCTAGGGGGAAGCAGCCACACAGCACAGGGAGATCAGCTCGGTGCTTTGTGACCACCTGGAGGGGTGGGATAGGGAAGGTGGGAGGGAGACGCAAGAGGGAGGAGATAAGGGGATATATGTATACGTACAGCTGATTCACTTTGTTATACAGCAGAAACTAACACACCACTGTAAAGCAATTATACTCCAATAAAGATGTTAAAAAAAAAGATGTTAAAAAAAAGTTTTAAAATACGTAAATGATCTGAATAGATATTTCTCCAAAGAAGGTATACAAATAGACAATAAGCACATAGAAAGTGCTCATCATTAGTCATTAGGAAGATGCAAATTAAAACCACAGCGAGACTCCACCTCACACCTACTAGGCCTGCTATAACCAAAAAGATACACAATAGCTACTGCTGGAACACTCACACATTGCTGGTGGGAATGGATTATGGTGCAGCCACTGTGGAAAACAGTTTGGCAGTTGCTCAAAATGCTAACCATAGATAACAACACAGCAGTTGCCCTCCTATCGATAGACCCTAAGAAATGTCTACACAAAAACTTGTATAAGAATGTTCACGGGGCTTCCGGGAAGATGGCGGAAGAGTAAGACGCGGAGATCACCTTCCTCCCCACAGACACACCAGAAATACATCTACACGTGGAACAACTCCTACAGAACACCTACTGAACGCTGGCAGAAGACCTCAGACCTCCCAAAAGGCAAGAAACCCCCTACGTACCTACGTAGGGCAAAAGCAAAAAGAATAAACAGAGACAAAAGGATAGGGACGGGACCTGCACCTCTGTCAGGGAGCTGTGAAGGAGGAAAGCTTTCCACACACTAGGAAGCTCCTTCGCGGGCGGAGACTGCGGGTGGCGGAGGGGGAAAGCTTCGGAGCCGCGGAGGAGAGCACAGCAACAGGGGTGCGGAAGGCAAAGCGGAGAGATTCCCGCACAGAGGATCGGGCCGACCGGCACTCACCAGCCCGAGAGGCTTGTCCGCTCACCCGCCGGGGCTGGCAGGGCTGGGAGCTGAGGCTTGGGTTTCGGTCAGAGCGCAGGGAGAGGACTGGGGTTGGCGGCGTGAACACAGCCTGCAGGAAGTTAGTGCGCCACGGCTAGCCGGGAGGGAGTCCGGGGAAAAGTCTGGACCTGCTGAAGAGGCAAGAGACTTTTTCTTACCTCTTTGTTTCCTGGTGCGCGAGGAGAGGGGATTAAGAGCGCTGCTTAAAGGAGCTCCAGAGACGGGCGCGACGCGCGGCTAACAGCGCGGACGCCAGAGACAGGCAGGAGACGCTGAGGCTGCTGCTGCCGCCAAGGGGCCTGTGTGCGAACTCAGGTCACTATCCACACCCCGTTCCGGGGAGCCTGTGCAGCCCGCCACTGCCAGGGTCCCGGGATCCAGAGACAACTTCCTCAGGAGAACGCACGGCGCGCCTCAGGCTGGTGCAACGTCACGCCGGCCTCTGCCGCCGCAGGCCCGCCCCTCACTGCGTGCCACTCCCTCCCCCACGCCTGAGTGAGCCTGAGCCTCCGAATCAGCGGCTCCTTTAACCCCGTCCTGTCTGAGCGAAGAACAGACGCCCTATGGCGACCTACAGGCAGAGGCGGGGCCAAATCCAAAGCTGAGCCCCTAGGAGCTGTGAGAACAAAGAAGAGAAAGGGAAATCTCTCCCAGCAGCCTCAGGAGCAGCGGATTGAATGTCCACAATCAACTTGATGTACCTGCATCTGTGGAATACATGTATACACAACGAATCATCCCAAATTAAGGAGGTGGACTTGAGAGCAAGATTTATGATTTTTTCCCCTTTTCCTCTTTATGTGAGTGTGTATGTGTAAGCTTCTGTGTGAGATTTTGTCTGTATAGATTTGCTTCCACCATTTGTCCCAGGGTTCTATCCATCCGTTTTTTTTTTCTCTTAATAATTATTTTTTTATTTTAATAACTTTATTATATTTTATCTTACTTTATTTTATTTTACTTTATCTTCTTTCTTTCTTTTTTTCCTTCCCTCATTCCTTCCATCCTTCCTCCCTCCCTCCCTCCTTTCTTTCTTTCTTTCTATTTCTACTAATACTTTCTTTCTACTTTTTCTCCCTTTTATTCTGAGCCGTGTGGATGAAAGGCTCTTGGTGCTACACCCAGGAGTCAGTGCTGTGCCTCTGAGGTGGGAGAGCCAACTTCAGGACACTGGTGCACACGAGACCTCCCAGCTCCACATAATATCAAACGGAGAAAATCTCCCAGAGATCTCCATCTCAACACCAGCAACCAGCTTCACTCAACGACCAGCAAGCTACAGTGCTGGACATCCTATGCCAAACAACTAGCAAGACAGGAACACAACCCCGCCCATTAGCAGAGAGACTACCTAAAATCATAATAAGTCCACAGACACCCCAAAACACACCACCGGACACAGTCCTGCCCACCAGAAAGACAAGATCCAGCCTCATCCACCAGAACACAGGCACTAGTCCCCTCCACCAGGAAGCCTACACAACCCACTGAACCAACCTTAGCCACTGGGGATAGACACCAAAAACAATGGGAACTACGAACCTGCAGCCTGAAAAAAGGAGACCCCAAACACAGTAAGATAAGCAAAATGAGAAGACAGAAAAACACACAGAAGATGAAGGAGCAAGATAAAAACCCACCAGACCTAACAAATGAAGAGGAAATAGGCAGTCTACCTAAAAAAGAATTCAGAATAATGATAGTAAACATGATGGAAAATCTTGGAAATAGAACAGACAAAATGCAAGAAACATTTAACAAGGACCTAGAAGAACTAAAGATGAAACAAACAACGATGAACAACACAATAAATGAAATTTAAAATACTCTAGATGGGATCAATAGCAGAATAACTGAGGCAGAAGAACGGATAAGTGACCTGGAAGATAAAATAGTGGAAATAACTACTGCAGAGCAGAATAAAGAAAAAAGAATTAAACGAACTGAGGACAGTCTCAGAGACCTCTGGAACAACAATAAACGCACCAACATTCGAATTATAGGGGTTCCAGAAGAAGAAGAGAAAAAGAAAGGGACTGAGAAAATATTTGAAGAGATTATAGTTGAAAACTTCCCTAATATGGGAAAGGAAATAGTTACTCAAGTCCAGGAAGCACAGAGAGTCCCATACAGGATAAATCCAAGGAGAAACACACCAAGACACATATTAATCAAACTGTCAAAAATTAAATACAAAGAAAACATATTAAAAGCAGCAAGGGAAAAACAACAAATAACACACAAGGGAATCCCCATAAGGTTAACAGCTGATCTTTCAGCAGAAACTCTGCAAGCCAGAAGGGACTGGCAGGACATATTGAAAGTGATGAAGGAGAAAAACCTGCAACCAAGATTACTCTACCCAGCAAGGATCTCATTCAGATTTGATGGAGAAATTAAAACCTTTACGGACAAGCAAAAGCTGAGAGAGTTCAGCACCACCAAACCAGCTCTACAACAACTGCTAAAGCAACTTCTCTAGGCAAGAAACAAAGAGAAGGAAAAGACTTACAATAACAAACCCAAAACAATTAAGAAAATGGGAATAGGAACATACATATCGATAATTACCTTAAATGTAAACGGACGAAATGCTCCCACCAAAAGACACAGATTGGCTGAATGGATACAAAAACAAGACGCATATATTTGCTGTCTACAAGAGACCCACTTCAGACCTAGAGACACATACAGACGGAAAGTAGGGGGATGGAAAAAGATATTTCATGCAAATGGAAACCAAAAGAAAGCTGGAGTAGCAATTCTCATATCAGACAAGATAGACTTTAAAATAAAGACTATTAGAGGAGACAAAGAAGGACACTACATAATGATCAGGGGATCGATCCAAGAAGAAGATATAACAATTGTAAATATTTATGCACCCAACATAGGAGCACCTCAATACATAAGGCAAATACTAACAGCCATAAAAGGAGAAATCGGCAGTAACACATTCATAGTAGGGGACTTTAACACCCCACTTTCACCAATGGACAGATCATCCAAAATGAAAATAAATAAGGAAACACAAGCTTTAAATGATACATTAAACAAGATGGACTTAATTGATATTTATAGGACATTCCATACAAAAACAACAGAATACACATTTTTCTCAAGTGCTCATGGAACATTCTCCAGGATAGATCATATCTTGGGTCACAAGTCAAGCCTTGGTAAATTTAAGAAAATTGAAATTGTTTCAATTATCTTTTCCGACCACAACGCTATGAGACTAGATATCAATTACAGGAAAAGATCTGTAAAAAATACAAACGCATGGAGGCTAAACAATACACTACTTAATAATGAAGTGATCACTGAAGAAATCAAAGAGGAAATAAAAAAATACCTAGAAACACATGACAATGGAGACACGACAACCCAAAATCTATGGGATGCAGCAAAAGCAGTTCTAAGAGGGAAGTTTATAGCAATAAAATCCTACCTTAAGAAACAGGAAACATCTCAAATAAACAACCTAACCTTGCACCTAAAGCAATTAGAGAAAGAAGAACAAAAAAAAAAAAACCCAAAGTTAGCAGAAGGAAAGAAATCATAAAAATCAGATCAGAAATAAATGAAAAACAAATGAAGGAAATGATAGCAAAGATCAATAAAACTAAAAGCTGGTTCTTTGAGGAGATAAACAAAATTGATAAACCATTAGCCAGACTCATCAAGAAAAAAGGGAGAAGACTCAAATCAATAGAATTAGAAATGAAAAAGGAGAAGTAACAACTGACACTGCAGAAATACAAAAGATCATGAGAGATTACTACAAGCAACTCTATGCCAATAAAATGGACAACCTGGAAGAAATGGACAAATTCTTAGAAATGCACAACCTGCCAAGACTGAATCAGGAAGAAATAGAAAATATGAACAGACCAATCACAAGCACTGAAATTGAAACTGTGGTTAAAAATCTTCCAACAAACAAAAGCCCAGGACCAGATGGCTTCACAGGTGAATTCTATCAAACATTTAGAGAAAAGCTAACACCTATCCTTCTCAAACTCTTCCAAAATACAGCAGAGGGAGGAACACTCACCATCACCCTGATACCAAAACCAGACAAGGATGTCACAAAGGATGTCACAAAGAAAGAAAACTATAGGCCAATATCACTGATGAACATAGATGCAAAAATCCTCAACAAATACTAGCAAACAGAATCCAACAGCACATTAAACGGATCATACACCATGATCAAGTGGGGTTTATTCCAGGAATGCAAGGATTCTTCAGTATACGCAAATCAATCAACGTGATACACCATATTAACAAATTGAAGGAGAAAAACCATATGATCATCTCAATAGATGCAGAGAAAGCTTTCGACAAAATTCAACACCCATTTATGATAAAAACCCTGCAGAAAGTAGGCATAGAGGGAACTTTCCTCAACATAATAAAGGCCATATATGACAAACCCACAGCCAACATCATCCTCAATGGTACAAAACTGAAAGCATTTCCACTAAGATCAGGAACAAGACAAGGTTACCCACTCTCACCACTCTTATTCAACATAGTTTTGGAAGTTTTAGCCACAGAAATCAGAGAAGAAAAGGAAATTAAAGCAATCCAAATCGGAAAAGAAGAAGTAAAGCTGTCAGTGTTTGCAGATGACATGATACTATACATAGAGAATCCTAAAGATGCTATCAGAAAACTACTAGAGCTAATCAATGAATTTGGTAAAGTAGTACAAAATTAATAGTAGTACAAAATAGTAAAATAGTAAAATAGTAAAGTACAAAATAGTAGTACAAAATAGTAAAATAGTAAAATAGTAAAGTAGTACAAAATTAATGCAAAGAAATCTCTGGCAATCCTATACACTAATGATGAAAAATCTGAACGTGAAATCAAGAAAACACTCCCATTTACCACTGCAACAAAAAGAATAAAATATCTAGGAATAAACCTACCTAAGGAGACAAAAGACCTGTATACAGAAAATTATAAGACACTGATGGAAGAAATTAAAGATGATACAAATAGATGGAGAGATATACCATGTTCTTGGATTGGAAGAATCAACATTGTGAAAATGACTCTACTACCCTAAGCAATCTACAGATTCAATGCAATCCCTATCAAACTACCACTGGCATTTTTCACAGAACTAAAACAAAAAATGTCACAATTTATATGGAAACACAAAAGGCCCCGAATAGCCAAAGCAATCTTGAGAACAAAAAACGGAGCTGGAGGAATCAGGCACCCTGACTTCAGATTATACTACAAAGCTACAGTAATCAAGACAGTATGGTACTGGCACAAAAACAGAAATACAGATCAATGGAAGAGGATAGAAAGCCCAGAGATAAACCCACGCACATATGGTCACCTTATCTTTGATAAAGGAGACAGGAATGTACAGTGGAGAAAGGACAGCCTCTTCAATAAGTGGTGAGGGGAAAACTGGACAGGTACATGTAAAAGTATGAGATTAGATCACTCTCTAACACCATACACAAAAATAAGCTCAAAATGGATTAAACACCTAAATGTAAGGCCAGAAACTATCAAACTCTTAGAGGAAAACATAGGCAGAACACTCTATGACATAAATCACAGCAAGATCCTTTTTGACCCACTTCCTAGAGAAATGGAAATAAAAACAAAAATAAACAAATGGGACCTAATGAAACTTCAAAGCTTTTGCACAGCAAAGGAAACCATAAACAAGACCAAAAGACGACCCTCAGAATAAGAGAAAATATTTGTAAATGAAGCAACTGACAAAGGATTAATCTCCAAAATTTATAAGCAGCTCATACTGCTTAATAACAAAAAAAACAAACAACCCAATCCAAAAATGGGCAGAAGACCTAAATAGACATTTCTCCAAAGAAGATATACAGACTGCCAACAAACACATGAAAGAATGCTCAACATCACTAATCATTAGAGAAATGCAAATCAAGACTACAATGAGATATCATCTCACACCAGTCAGAATGGCCATCATCAAAAAATCTAGAAACAATAAATGCTGGAGAGGGTGTGGAGAAAAGGGAACCCTCTTGCACTGTTGGTGGGAATGTAAATTGATACAGCCACTGTGGAGAACAGTATGGAGGTTCCTTAAAAAAGCAATCCCACTGCTGGGCATATACCCTGAGAAAACCATAATTCAAAAAGGGTCATGTACCAAAATATTCATTGCAGCTCTATTTACAATAGTCCAGAGATGGAAACAACCTAAGTGTCCATCATCAGATGAATGGATAAAGAAGACGTGGCACATATATACAATGGAATATTACTCAGCCATAAAAAGAAACGAAATTGAGCTATTTGTAATGAGGTGGATAGACCTAGAGTCTGTCATACAGAGTGAAGTAAGTCAGAAAGAGAAAGACAAATAGCGTATGCTAACACATATATATGGAATTTAAGAAGAAAAAAAAATGTCATGAAGAACCTAGGAGTAAGACAGGAATAAAGACACAGACCTACTAGAGAATGGACTTGAGGATATGGGGAGGGGGAAGGGTAAGCTGTGACAAAGCGAGAGAGAGGCATGGACATATATACACTACCAAACGTAAGGTAGATAGCTAGTGGGAAGCAGCCGCATAGCACAGGGAGATCAGCTCGGTGCTTTGTGACCGCCTGGAGGGGTGGGATAGGGAGGGTGGGAGGGAGGGAGACGCAAGAGGGAAGAGATATGGGAACATATGTATATATATAACTGATTCATTTTGTTGTAAAGCAGAAACTAACACACCATTGTAAAGCAATTATACTCCAATGAAGATGTTTAAAAAAAAAAAAAATGTCCATGGCAGCATTATTCATAATAGCCAAAAAGTGGAAACAACCCAAATGTCCATCAACTGGTAAATGAATAAACACAATTTAAAAGTACTGATATTATGCTATAACAAGGATGAATCTTGAAAGCATGGTGCTTAGTGAATAAAAGCCAGTCACAAAGACCACATATTATATAAATCCATTTATGTGAAATATCCAGATTGGGCAAATCTATAGAGATAGAAAGTAGACTAGCGGTTGCTTGGGCAGGTTTGGGAGGGGAGTGGGGAATGACTGCTGATGTGTGTGGGATTTCTTTGGGGACGTTAAAAATGTTTAAAATTAGATTTTGGTGACAGTTGCATAACTCTTTGAAAATACCAGAAAACACTGAACTCTGTACTTTAAATGGGTGAGTTGTATCCTTCATGGAATAAATGTCAATAAAGCTTTCTTTTTTAAAAAAAAAAAAAGAGACCCAGCTATGATATACACATTAGAAATGAATCTTACAGACATTTTTTTGAGCAAAAGAAGCCCGACACAAAAGAGTATGCACAGTATGAATCCATGTACATGAAGTTGAAGAACTGATCTGGCAGAATAAATGTTGGCCAAGAAAAGGCACAAGAGAACCTTCTGGGCTGCTGGAAATGTTCTATATCTTGATTTGGATGGTTGTTACGTAGTCATAGCCATATATAGTTCATCAATCTCTATTCAGTATTAGTACACATTATACTCTTTACAGTTTATAAAATGTTAAAAGAAATAAACAACTACTGTGTGTTAGCACTTTCTTGGTCAGCTAGATGTAGTGAAATGGTAGATTGGTGTGCTGTTAAGAAGACAAGATCTAGAGTTAAAAATCCTTTATTACAGTATTGGTTTCCTATTCCGTGACTAGGAGATCTTGTGTAAGTTACTTAATATGTATAATTCTCTCAGTGTTAAAATGAAGATGATGATAACACCTGCCTGAAAGTTTCCTTGGTGGAGAATGCATAAGGAAGTATTTTATAAACTGCAAATATTAGTAGATTTATTATAACTTCAGGGAGAATGCAAAATTCACATATTTTCATATAAACATGTAGAGGAGTTTTCTAGAACTTTCTTAATTTAGACTTCTAGTATAACAACATTTACTAAATTATGCTTTGTACTAATACGATTGGACTATAGTGAAGACATAAAAGAAATAGTCCAGTGGAACTCATTGTCGTATTTTTTGGTAAGGAAGTGTTTTGCTCCATTTCCTAATGAAGATCCTTTCATGAAGATCCATAGGAGAAATTTCTATATTTTTATATCACCTGATAACTGATTGATTCTTTTTCTATTAACTTATTTATTTTTGGCTGTATTGGGTGTTCGTTGCTGTGCGTGGGCTTTCTCTAGTTGCGGCGACCAGGGGCTTCTCTTCACTGTGGTGCGCGGGGTACTCTTCATTGTGGTGCGCAGGCTTCTCTTTCAGATGGCTTCTCTTGTTGCAGAGCACAGGCTCTAGGTGCGCGGGCTTCAATAGTTGTTGCACGCGGGCTTGGTAGCTGTGGCTCATGGGCTCTAGAGCGCAGGCTCAGTCGTTGTGGCGCACGGGTTTAGTTGCTCTGCGGCATGTGGGATCTTCCTGGACCAGGGTTCGAACCCGTGTACCCTGCATTGGCAGGCGGATTCTTAACCACTGCGCCACCAGGGAGGCCCTGACAGATTCTTTGACTTCTGGAAATTGATGATATTTTTATCTTTAAAATGTCTACAAAAAAAAAAAAATAGAGGAAAATGCATGGCCTGTGCCTAACAGGGAATGGGGCTTCTCTACATGCTTTTTGTACATTGTTGTCACTCAGTTTATTCTACTTTTCCTATTTTTATTCTCCCTTTGCTTCAGTTCTCTGACTTACTTTAAGTTTTTTTACCACCTTGTATATACCTGGGAAGTCTATTTCAAGTCATCTTTAGAAGTGGATGTTATAATGAACAACAACAAAATAATTTAATTCAATCATAATCCAATTTGTTAATCTCTCCACTACAGAATCCAAAACACAGATAATGATACAATAAGAAATACCCAGATATAAGCACGGGTACCCTATTTCACAGAATTTGCTGAAGGAACTTTTTTGGTGCCCTTTATGCTTATTTTAATACCAGAAGTCTACTGTCTGGACTGAAATCCTCAGAAGGCCAGGGATTTGGGACCATTCTGTTTCAGTACAGTGCCTGCCTCACGGTTAGTGCTTAATTAAGGCTTGTTAAATTAATTAGTACTGCCTCTAAAATGTAGTCTTTCACTTCCTCAGAGCCATGACCACAATTACTCCAAATTTCTTTCAAACTACCATGAAAACGTAAGTTATAAATGCATGGTTTATGTGAGAGGGAGAACGAAGGGCAAAGTGCCTCACTGACACTGGGCAAACCAGATATTCTTTTAGTTTTCTTTGTTGTTTGTTTGTTTTTTACTGTAGATAATAAAACCGTATGGTTCCCTATGGAATTTTCCATGTAAAACACTTGTTAAAGTCTACAAATGAGATGCTTGATTATTCTTTCCTGACATAAGTATAAAGTATTACTATTAAGTAACATACAACTTAATTTTTAATAAAGTAAGTCATTCCTTTATCCTTTAAGTCAGGCAGTGATCTTGATATTTCAATTTCACATGAAGTACCCAGGTTGTACTTCATGGAAAAGATGGTGAAGAAATTTCTTAAAAAGACATATATGGATGGGAGAACAGGAGAAGAGAGAACAATAAAAATATTGTAAGCTGGGAAGCAGATGGATGAGCAGTGATTAATTTAGCAGGACTGGAGCCTAAGCTGGCAGCGGGGAACACTGAGAACTTACTTCATCCCCACCACAGAATTCTCAAAGGACGCAGACACTTTGAGAGCAACAGGCCCTTCTGGAATAGGGTGAAGGAGAGAGGGGCCTGGGTAAAGGGATTGAAAGAAGCAGTCACCCTCCCAGAGATCCCAACACTCCCCGCCATGGAGGGAAACCCAGAAGGCTATCAATCTATTCTCAGAAGACTATCAATCTATTACCCTCAAGAGAGGGTGAACGGAAGGCCTTTGTACCAGGGATGCCAGGCATAGTTGAGGGTATAATCTTTGAACCAAAAAAATGGGGATTAAGTGAAAATATGCCCCCTGAATATGCTGAAATCCCCAACCTTCAGAACACTGACAGCCAGACCAGAATGCTCTAGACAGAAGATTAGAAAACTCTTCTCTGAGGAATTAACCAGGCCGAGAGTAAAGATATCAAATATTCACATCGGGATGTCCCAATAAACAAACAAGTAGACCACCCTATACTGAGACTAAACGTCAGCCAGCTCCACTCTCATGCTAAAAGCTTATCGTCAGCTTTTAGTATATAAAAATGCAACTTTTTGTATATCCACCTTTTACCCTCTCTAAATTAGTTTAATAGTTGTAGATAATAGTTGTTTGTAGATTCCTTAGAATATTCTACACAATCATAACATCTTTGAATAGAGATAGTTTTACATACTTTTCAGATCTTTTTGCCTTTTATTCTCTTTCTTGCCTAATTGTGAAGGCTAGGCTTTCCAGTACCATGTCGAATGTAAGGGGTGAGAGTTAGCATTCTTGCCTTGTTCCTGATCTTAGGGAGAAAGCATTTACTTTTTCGACATTAAATACAATATTAGCAATAGGTTTTTCATATATACCTTTTATCAGATTTAGGAAGTCCCATTTTCTAATCTAATGAAATGTTTTATCATGAATGAATACTGAATTTTTTCAAACATGTTTCTACATCTATTGAAATGAGAATGTGCCTTTTCTCCTTTATTGAGTGAATTATATTGATTGATTTTCAAACATTAAATCAACTTTGCCTTCCTGGACTTATTTGTTAAAATTTTGTTAAAAATCTTTCTGTCTCTGTTCACGAGGCTTACTGGTATGTATGGATGGATGTATTTTTAGTGTTCTTGTCTGGTCTCAGTATCAGGGTGATATTGACCTCAGAACTGAGTTTAATAGAACCATTATCCTCTATTTCCTGAAAGATTTTGTGTAATGTTGGTATTATTTCTTCCTTAAATGCTCAATATAATTCACCAATTGAATCATCTGGGTCCGAGTTTTCCAATCAGCTTTCTAGTCTTCTGTGCTTAAACACAGACATACAGACATCCAAGGAGTCCTCCTGATCTGAACAGAGAATCAACTAGTAAGCTTTGAAGAAACATGTCTGAATAACAGAGGTTTAGATTTGACTGGTCTGTGGTGCATCAGTACTTTTTTAAAGCCCCCTAGGTGACTTTGGTTATACTCAGAGTTGAGAACCTTGGCTATAACATAAAAGCTAGAGACAAAAACAACCAGAAAAGAGCAAACTGGAAAAAAACGGAGACTGTAAGAGGAAGTGACAACTCTAATGAAACCAGTACTGATATTATCAAAGACATCAGAGAAGCTATTGAGACCATAAAACAATAATAAATAAATAAATACAATTAAAAAAAACTGATTTCAAATACTGGATCTCCACATTTTACTGGCTTTGTGGCCTTGAGCTATTTACTTCAGTTCAATAATAATAGCATCTACTTCCTGGGTTGCTGTGACTAGTAAATAATACTTGGAAAGTAGTTAAGAGAGTGCCTGCCACATGTATTAACTAGTAGTACGTAGCAGTTATTCTAGCTGAAACTCCTTTTACTGCTACTTGTTATATTGAGTCAAATGGGAAAAATGCCACTGGCAGCATTCAATTAAATAAGCTATCTAAGTAGTGAAATTGCTATCCAGATCTGAAGAGCAAACAATGCATTAGTCAGTGGAGAAGGGTGGAACCAGGGGAAAGGATGTAAATTTAAATCAGCTTAATGTAGTGATTATTCATTTCTAAAATGTGTCTTCTTTTATAAAAATTAGCTTGGAAGTTGCTTGCTCACGTTTCCTCAGTATTTGGTACAGGTTCAAATGTTCACAGAACCCTGGACAGTTAACAGCATCTGTGCAGGAAATCATAGAACAAAGTAGAAGGGTGTCTGTATGGGTGCTTTTCTTAAGCTTTAATCTGGCTTCATTTTCAGGATTCTCTAATTCAGAAACATTTACATTTTAAAATAAAATAAACCACCATTAAACCTACAATTCTCTACCTCTGCTGAAGATTATTCAGATGTCTCAAGGCTACAGGCAGGATTAAATAATAATACATCTTTTGGTACATACCCTCAAAAAATGTTCATTGACATCATCATTGTCACCATTGTCATCATACGTCACCATTATGATTCAGAGTAGGACTAGCTAATGATGAACTTGAAATCCCTCACATGCAATGTGAGAAGGTTAGCTGGGAACAGCTCTGTATCTCCTCACCTCAAAAAGTTCACTTAGAATAGTTACTTAGGACTTCACAGTGGTTTATTTTCAGATATATTCTGTTTGTGGCTACTCTGCAGTGTTCACTGTGTTACAGAACTCAAGTTCATGTGCCTGACACACAGTGAGGCTAAACAACCCAAAACATCAGAGTCTGGAGCAGAGAAAGGTTTATTGCAGGGCCAAGCAAGGAGAATAGGTGGCTTGCACTCAGAAAACCTGGAGCTCCCTGAAGGGTTTCAGCAAATCACTTTTAAAGGCCAGGTGAGGGAGGGGCATCCCAGGGTATGTGATCAGCTCGGGCACAATTCTCTGATGGGTTCATGGTGATCAATCCTTAGGAGCCAAAAAAGTCTGGGGATTACATGCTCATGATCCTCAGGTAGTTCATTTCTTCCATTTGGTGGTGGTTTTAGCATCTGAAGAACTCAGGAAACATGCATCAGATACTATTATCCAGGTACTTCAGGGAGGAGCTAAAGCAGAGGATATGGGAGAGGGGTTTGTCCCGGGGAGGCCCCGTAGGGTCCTGCTCGGTTACAGTTGCAGACGTGCAGAGTTTGCAGCCAGAATCATCTGGTCAGTCCCCATTCATTACTTACAACACTTTGCCTTGTAGAGCCAGCCAAAAAATGTGAAAATAGCTTGTTCAAGAATTACTTAGACTAAGAGAAGAGAAACTTTCTTATGTTGGACTTAAATGGCAAGATGCCTTTCCCTGGTAGTTTTTATCTATTGGAACACTGGAGGTAAGGAGGATTCAATCTTCTGAGGTAGCACAAGTGTCAGCAGTGTTGTCATCTCACTTAAATTGACTTCTTTGTCAGGAATCTATATGCTGCCTCTGAACTCCTCATGGGCTATTAGACAAAGCAGATATCAGTAAAGCTCCATAAACCTCAGAAAGAGCCTTGGCTGTCAAAAAACTTCACAGGGAATTTTCAGACCTGAAATTAATAGTGCTTGGATAATCAACAGAATGTGTTTCAGAATTGTCTTTCCCAGAAATTGCCAATAAAGGAAAATCATAAAATTTCTCAGGTTACAAAATACTAACAGTAAATGGCCCACTTTTCACGCTCCAACTGTGACCTGGGAGAATGTGGAAAGTCTAGAAATTGTCTGTTCCAAATAATCTCTTCTGGCAATCAAATAAAATCATTGCTCATAAAAGGACATATTCTTAAAGGCTTGGTTAGTGTCCCTTGCAGGAGGTGACATCACTTTAGCACCTAAAAGGGAAAAATGATCAGTGGAGTGAGGTCATTACACAACAGGTATCTGGGCAAGTACAGGCAATTTTCTTCTTTTCTTTATCTTTATATTCTTAGGAGTTTCTGGCCTATTTAGAAAAAGTAAAATATAACACCAGGAATATAACAATCATCTTAAGGTTAGGTGAAAGGCCTGAAACAATATTTTTATAGCTACTCAAATGAAAAATACAACTGTACATGCTCACGTCAAGAATCTTAATTTTGACATTGCATTTCTGCTTAGAAAGTATGTCTTTGGTGACTCAGAGTCCTCTTTCTCTGGAGGGAAACTTGTTAACTTTTAGATCCAATACTTTTCATTCGTGGATCTCCTTCCAGTGCCTGTGGGGGCCAAACAGTTCCTACAAGGGCTCCCAGAGGGATACGCCCACCAAGAACTATCCACAGTCTAAATCACCCAAAATGCTGGAAAGTTCTAGAACCACTGTTTTTGCCCAAAGTTTAGAAAATGTGCGACTGTTGTTTCCCTTCTACTCCTAGGGTGCTTTACTTACTCTTTCTGAGCTTTCATTTCCTCAGACAATCTCTAAGGAGAGATTTCACCAAGATGAGTAGTTGCACTGCCATTTGGAAGATTCCCACTCCGTGGGAAAAATCTGGGGCAATACCTTTTGCTTGCATGACTTCTCTCATTGATAGCATTTTTCTTGGAAAATTATTAAGTAGATGGTTTGACTCTTTGTACTGTGGATATATCAAACATTGCCATACTTCCAGTTGTCTGACAAGAAGAAAAATCTTATTAGAAAACTTGGAAGGTGTTCGTTGCTTTAAATAGTGGTGGTTTTGTACATGAGCTGTAAATCATCATGGAAAATGATTCTTAATGGGCGGTTCCCTTAGAGAATGACTTCCTGTTTTGCTCTTCAGATAAACAGCAACTGTGTTTCACATGGGTTTGGCCAACAGTGCAAGGATTCCTTACGGCATTCGATTGGTTTGTAACTCTTCCACACTTGCCATGCACTGATCCCTCTGAGACTCACCAAAATGACAAACTAATTTCCAAAAACAGCCTTGCAGATAGCGGAGCAAAATTTTTTTTTTTTTTTTAGAGAAGCCGGAGGACATACTCCCACATAAAGTAAGAGGTCAGCTGGCCTGAAAAAGAGCCAACTCCTGTTGTATAATGAAAGCTGACCCTGGCTCCGAAGGCTCGCTTGGAGGTTTCCAGCAAGATTTCATCATTACACGGGCTATGGCATTTATATGGGTTGGGCTAGTTTAATGAGCTGTTTCACCAGCTTCTTAACTTTCACTGCAAATATTTCTCCAGAAGCCAAACCCTCCAATCCTGCTCATTTTGTGGGCTTGAAGTATTAATTATAGCTTAGAGTCTACAAAAAACAAGTAGAAGAGTCATAAGCTTCTATGTCTATTGGCTCCTAAATTGCTTGGCCATCACTATTTTTTCTACTCTGTTAGTCTCAGTTAGCAGGATGTTCAGCATTTTAGAGAATCAATATAATCTACAGATCTTGGAGTTTTCCACACATCGAATTCCTTAAGGACCACCCGTATCATTTTACAATTTATGCTACTACTTCAGGGTTAAAAGCACCACAAAGGGGAAAGTTAATTACTCCATATGCATAGACCAAATTTAGTTCCAATCTCAATTTAAGTCACTTAAAGGTGACTTTTATGTCAAACTATTTTTTTGACTCATTGTTTTTAAGTTTTTATATCAAATATTTATTCCTTTTATTAAAAGAAACAGTAAACAAATCTTTTACCATCTTGCAGCAATTATATGAGGATAAAGTTTTTTTTCTAAACCTCCATTGTTTTATATATATATATATATATATATGCTTGTAATCATTGTGTCCATACCATGTGATTGCTGTTTATTATTTAGCAAAGAGTTTTCTGTGTATCTCTAAAGTCCACATATTTGTCAGATTCATAGGCAATCAAATATTTTACTGACCTACCACAGTTAACTAACTCACTTCCCAATATTTGGACCTCTGTCATGACTTTTAAAATATATGCACTATGATTATGTCATGTGGTAGTTTCCTAGGGCTGCTGTAACAGCACCACAGACTGGGCTGTCTTAAGACAACAGAGGTTTATTCGCTCACAGTTCTGGAGACTAGAAGTCTGAAATCACGTTGTTGGCAGGGCCACACTCTCTCTGAACCCTGGGGGAAGGATCTTTCCTTGCCTCTTCCAGCTTCCAGCATCCCCAAGCGTTCTTCGGCTTGTGGTAGCTTAACTCCGATCCCCACCTTGATCTTCGCAGGGCCGGCATCCTTCTGTGTCTCTTCTCTTCTTTTTATCGGGACACCAATCATAGGAACTGAGGATTCACCCCATTCCAATACAATCTCCGACTTAACTGATTATATCTGCAACAGCCCTATTTCCAAATAATGTCACACTCGGAAGTTCCTGGAAGGACATGAAATTCTGGGGGGGAACATTTTCCATCCCAGTGCATGTACCCTAAACCATTATTTATAGATGTGTAACATTCTCCATTTCCAAGGAACAGGAAAATAAAATGCTCTCACACATTCAAAATACATGATTTCAAAAAAAATTATATATATATGTGTGTGTGTGCTGTCCTATCTCTCCAACCTGTACTTTCTGTAAGAAAAAGAATTCTGCTTTTTATATTGTTTTTTAAATCCTGATTATCCCACCGCCATAAAAATTCAACACTATATATTTGAGGGAATAAAAAATGTCTTACGACGATCATGAATTTAGTTTCATGTCCTCTAATCAATGCTCTTTCTTTCTAGAGACAACAAATTTTCCCACAGATTCCTATCTTTGACGGAGATTTATTATAAAATAAATAGTTTTCTATTCCTTAAAGTCTACAGAGGGGATCCCACATCCCCAAAGAGAAGAGAAGCTTATAAACAGGAAAAAAAAAACCCAACATTTGTATTTCGCCCTTCACCTTTATTCAACATTCAACAGAATTTATTGATCTTTAAGAAACCCCCATGCACTCTTGTCAGAAAAGGGAACACGCACGATGTAACAAGAGGCAGTAGACTCTTCAATGTGGAGACTCTGAAAAGGCAAAGTGTCCAAGTGCCTCAGCTTTGCAAGTGTCCCATGAGAGAGGGGATCAGCCATATGCATTTCCGCCAGCCATCTTTAAAAAGGAGTAGACACTGGAACCCTCATTCCTTTCTCCCCAATTCATCTCCTATCACCACGTCAGAACATGTCTTCAAGGGTCTTGAAATAGCACAGGACAGTGTGTGAGCGGAAAGGAAGAGTGACACCACAGTTACTCTGAAGAAGATCAGATCACTGGTAAAATATTACAATTCATTGGGCTTTTAAGCTAAGATTTTATAAAGCAGTTTAACATCCCAGCAAATTTGAAGGTCAGATGCAGAGATTTCCTATATACCCTCTTGTCTCCATCCATACGCAGCCTCCCCCAGTACCAGCATCCCCCATCAGTTGGGCCATTTGTTATAACAGATGAACCTACATAGACACATCATAATCACCCAAAGTTCATAGTTTACACTATGGTTCGCTTATGTTACTGTACATCTTATGCTTGGACAAGTGTTTAATGACATGAATCCATCATTACGGTATCATACGGCCTATTTTCTGCCCTAACAATCCTCTGTGCTCTGCCTATTCATCCCTTTCTCTGCCCTTCAATCCCTGGCAACCACTGATCTTTTTACTGTCCCCTTAGTTTTGTCTTTTCCAGAGTTGGAATCAAAGAGTTGGAATCAAAGAGTATGCCACCTTTTCAAATTGGCTTCTTTCACTTAGGAATATGCATTTTTAAGTTTCCTCTGTGTCTTTTCACATCTTGATAGCTCGTTTCTTTTCAGCACTGAGTAACATTCCATCGTCTGGATGTGCCACAGTTTATTTACCCATTCACCTGAAGCATATTTGGTCGCTTCCAATTCAGCAATGCTGAATAAAGCTGCTAGCATAACCTGTGTGCAGGTTTTTTTGTGGATATAAGTTCTCAGTTGCTTTGGGTAAATACCGAGGAGTGTGATTGCCGGATGCTATGGCAATAGAATGTTCGAGAATTATAAGACTCTGCCAAACTGTCTTCCAGGAAGGAAGGAACACTGGGAAGGAACACGCCTGCACGGGAGTACTTTCAGGACTTCACAAATACCAGCAGCTGTTTTCTGGATAATGCTGATGGTATTTTGTAGATGATTACATCCTATGTCTTTAAGCTGCCATTTTTCCAAAGAAATAAAGTTACCCTGTAACCCTGTATAATCACTGTGCATATGCTTGTACTACCTATCTTATTTCCAGGCAGACCCACATGTGAAACACATATGATACTTGTAATATTTTCTAGTTCAAAATAATGGAATCACTTTCACTGGAAGACATTTTAAAATGCAAGGTCAGCGACCATGGCTGCACTTCCCCAAGGGCCACCCATGACACTTCCAAAGACAGGGCACTTTCAGAATGAGAGGCCAAGATAAGACCTGCCACTCTGCAGGCAATTGGCAAACTGAAGCTTTGCACAGGTGCTGGGGAATCGGGCTCTCCAAAAACGGAACAGCCAGTCTCTTTATTTTCCCTTCTCAATAGGAAAAGTAAATGCTCAGCTTCAAGGTATGCAGTATTCTATTTGTTTTGGAGGAGTTAATGTAAACTTTCCACGGTTGCATTGCTCAGAAGAAACAGAAAAATAAAAATCAAGAGTTCACCAGTAAATAGATGGCTTACCATCAGAATTCTATAAAACTCAGAAGCAACTGTTCCCCTGATATTTCAGAACCTATATGGAGCCCTTTTCTTAGACCATGAAAAGAAAATGTATTCTTGAGTTATTCTGGTCAGCTTACTAATTCAGCTGGATCCAGTGTAAGAGTGAAATAAATTTTACTTTCTTATCAGCAATTATGGTGGCCAAAAAAATCCAAAGCAATAAGAAGCTTGTCTACTTGGTCAGGAACGTGAGGTCCTACCTTCCCCTGTCCTTTTGTGGGAAAACTGTTTCTCCACCCTGACACCACTTAAGTTACCATGTAAGTCTCTGGTTCCCTTCACTTAATTTCTTTTGAAAACCTTTCCCCTTTTCCATTTATTTGGTTTCCCACCTTTCTCTTTAAACTGCTCTCTCAAAAGGTGCCAGGATCCTCGGATGCTGAAAGACCGCCGTGCACCACGTGACCCTAATGACTGTCCCCTCTTCCTGGAAGTTCCCCTCTCTCTTGGCTCAGGCCAGGATGTCCTCTCCCTTTTCTTCAGGTTTCTCTGAGGATTTCCCCTGTGTGCTCTGCTGAGACCTGGGTTTCTAGGTGCTCGTTTCTTGGGTTTATTTCCTCATACGTGCCACACATAACTGTCAAGTGCCTTTTACGTGCTTGGCGATGTCTTAAGGTTCTGACTTCAGCTCGACTTTCCCCCTCATCTCTGCAGTTATTACGTCTGCTATTTCATCCAGCCTCAAGGCTTTAATTACCCGCTCTCTTTATCTTCTCCTTTTTGGTCACTGCTTTAATATATAGCCTTATTTTTTCTTTCCTGGACTTTCACAAAGCTGCCTAAATAATCTTCCCGCTGACATTTTTTCTATATACATTTTTTAACTTTTTATTTTATACTGGAGTATAGTTGATTAACAATGTTGTGTTAGTTTCAGGCGTACAGCAGAGTGATTCGGTTATACATATACATGTATCTATTCTTTTTCCAATTCTTTTCCAGTTTAGATTGTTACATAATGTTGAGCAGAGTTTCCTGGGTGATCCAGTAGGTCCTTGTTGGTTATCCGTTCCTGCTGACAATTTTATTAACTACCATTCATCCTATAGAGGGTATCTTTCCCCTGCCTTTCTCTCCTTCCTTTATTTCTCTTATATTTAATATAAAATGTGTTTCAAAATGTCCCCAAATTTAGATAACTAAAAAGAGGAGAAAAATCGATGATAAGCCTTTAGCGTGCTTTCTGCCAGAATTTTTTCAGGTATACATTTTTTAAAAAAGGAGTTGAGGAGGGGGAAATTTTTTCACCCTTCAAAAATTAGATAAATCTTGTCTATTTGAATTGCTCCAAAACATGAAGAAGAAACCTTTTGTCAGCTACAAATTGGCACTTGCCATCCACCTCTACAAGGATTAAATCAAGCGCTGCTGCAGCTGCTCATCTTCAATACCCCCTGAAAGGAGTTCAGGGGGGAGAGCAGAAATGAGGCCCTCTGTGCTCTGGGAAAAACTGGCAGAACAGGTCTTCAGATAGTTAGATATTTTCAGGAGCCAATTTTATGAGCCCAATTCTTGTATCTCCTCATATCTAGAAAAACACTAAAATCCTTCACGATGATGTCTGGTCCTCGTGAGGAGCAGTAGCCTGCACGAGAGTAGCAGAAACCTTCTGTAAAAAAAATATGTGCTTGATTGCATGGACTCCCCCTTCCCCGAAATCACATGTATACTGACCTTCCCCTGCCTCTTTGGAGCAGTTTCTCAAAACTATCTAAAATGTTATCTCCCGGGGTGCAGTCCTCATTTTGCCCCAAATAAAACTTAACCCGCAAATCTCACATTGTGCATTTTTTAAGCCGACACTTTCAAATACTTTTCTTGAAGCCAGCAAAATACTGAAAAGAAACCTGATATGGATATCTCACCCCCCCAAAAAAAGAAAAAGATCAATCTCATTGTGGAAATTATGCAAAAATAATAAAATATGAGCAGATATAGTAGAAAAATTAAAATGGTAAATAAAAGACTGAAGAATGATTTAATAGTAAGAATTTTATTGAATTAAAATGACATGTTAGGGCTTCCCTGGTGGCGCAGTGGTTGAGAGACCACCTGCCGATGCAGGGGACGTGGGTTCATGCCCCGGTCTGGGAGGATCCCACATGCCGCGGAGCGGCTGGGCCCGTGAGCCATGGCCGCTGAGCCTGCGCGTCCGGAGCCTGTGCTCCGCAACGGGAGAGGCCACAACGGAGAGAGGCCCGCGTACCGCAAAAAAAAAAAAAAAAAAAAAAAAAAATGACATGTTAATAGGACAAGGATAAATTTTAATCACTGTTTCAAATAATGCCAAATTAGACCTTTGATAAAATCCAAATTACAGTCCTACCTTAAAAGAACTTTGAGAAAAATGGGAGCAAATGATACTTTCTTGACATGATAATAATTTCATTTTAGCATCATGCTTTATAGGTAAAAATGAGAAAATTTTCCCTTGATAACGGAAACAAGAAAAGAAATTTCAGTTTACTCTTGTTTGCAAAGTAACAATGCATTTAGATGAGAGAAATATAAGGTATAAATACAAGAAATAAAGTAAACAGAGCTATTTGCAGAAGATTTGTCAGTATACATGAAAAATTGAAGGTTATCAGCTGAAGGAAAATAATAGAAACATAAGATTTTATTCAGTATTTTTGCATAATTTTCACAAACAAGACTATCTGTGGTTTCCTTTGGAGGAGCTATCTATGAAATAGTGCTTGTTGGCTTTGCAAATAGAATTTGAAAGTGTTTCTTCTTTTTATTTTGGAGCCATTTAAATAGACTGAATTTATCTGATCTTGGAAGGTTGAACAAGTCACATGCTAAAAAATATAAAAAGCAACAACCTATGTCTGATAAATGCTTGGTAGGAAGCTAGTAAAGTAGTTACAAAACAATTATACAAAAGACAATATAATGGATTTAACAGTACTGTCTAAAATAGCAAAACTCTAGGGATGAACTTCAAATGAGTAATGCAGAATGTATACACACCCGAAAAAAGAGAAGAAAACTTTAATATTCTGCTGAGATTTATAAAGGTGATGAATAAATAGAAAAGTATATCTTGGTATTGGTTAGAAAATGTAAAGGAATATTAATAGTTGAATTTCTAAATTTGATGGGATCCCAATGAAAACGACTAAAAAGTTTAGAATTGGAAGGAGCAGGGCTTTAAAAATATTGGGTGTGCAAACTAGTATTTTGATAGGTGGTTAATATCTAAAATACATATATATCATGCAACTAAATAGCAAAAAAAAAAAAAAATACAGTTGACCCTTGAACAACATGGGTTTGAACCACACGGGTCCACTTATATTCAGATTTTTTTTCATTAAACACTACTACAGTATTACATGATCTATGGTTGGTTGAATCCGAGGATACAGAGCTGCAGATATGGACGGCTAACTGTAAAGTTAGACACGAACTTTCAACTGTATGTGGGTCTGAGTCCCTAACCCTCTCATTGTTTCAAGGGTCAATTGTCATTTGATTAAAAAATGGGCAAAGGACGTGAATAGACGTTTTTCCAAAGACATGCAAATGGCCAACAGGTATATGCAAAGGTGCTCAACATCACTAATCATCAGGGAAATACAAAGCAAAACCACAATGATATCACCTCACACCTGTTAGGATAGCTATTATCAAAAAATCTAGAGATAACAAATGTTGGTAAGGATGCAGAAAGAAGGGAACACTTGTACACTGCTAATGGAAATGAAAATTGGCACATACACTTTGGAAAACAGTATAGAGATTCCTCAAACAATTTAAAAAGAAAGAGCTACCATATGATCCAGCAATCCCACGTCCAGATATATATCTGAAGGAAACAAAATCAGTACTTTGAATAGATAGCTGCACTGCCCTGTTCATTGCAGCATTATTCACAATAGCCAAGATAAGGAAACAACTTAAGCGTCTGTTGATGGATGAACGGATAAAGAAAGTGTGAAATACACATACAATGGCATATTAGTCTGCCTTACAAAAAAGAAGATCCTGCATTTGTGACAACATGGATGAACCTGGAGGGCATCATGCTAAGTGAAATAAGGCAGAAAGAGAAAGACAAATACTCTGTGATCCCACTTATACATAGGGGGAAAAAAGCCTAACTCATAGAGATAGAGAGTAGAATGGTGGTTACTTGGAGATAGGAGAGAGGGAAATGGGGAGATATTGGTCAGAGTGCAAACTTTCAACTGTAAAAGGAATACGTTCTGAGGATCTAACGTCTAACGTACAACACGGGGACTAGAGTTAATGATACTATAATCATAGTAATGGCAAACTTGAAATTTGCTAAGAGAGTAGACTTTAAGTATTCTCACCACACCCAAAAATAAATAAAAAGGTAATTATGTGAGTTGATAGATGTATTACTTAACATGATTGTGGGAAATATTTCACAATGTATATTTGCATAATATCATCATATTGTACACTTTAAATATATGCAATTTTATTTATCAATATACCTTTAAAAAGCTGGAAAAAAGAATTTTTTTTTAATTTAAAAGTAAAAATCCTGGATTACTCTGAAGTTCATCTGGAAAAAATGAATATGTGAGAAAAGCTAAGAGAAACCTGAAAAGATAGGACGAATGATGAAAGAATATATATACATATACATGTATATACACACATACACACACACACACACACACACACAACTTAATCACTTTACACCAGAAATGAGCACAACATTGTAATTTAAAAAAAAAAAGGAGTAATGGGAAAAGACAAGCACTGTCAGCATTTTTAAATCTTTAAAATCATAATATTTAAAATAACATTATACTGGTGGAGGAGTGAAGAGACACAGCAATGAAACAGAATCCAGAAATAGATCCAAATGCATAAGGTGATTTTGTCTACGATAAAGACAGAATTTTTAGCTAATGGAGCAAAGATGAATTATTTAATAAAGGGTATTTGAAAATAGACTAATAGTTGGGAAACTTAACTGGATCACTGTTCAATTCTTCACAACAAAATTAATTCTAGAACAATAAAAACGTTCAGTATTTTTTTTTAAAAATAAGACTTTAAAATACTTAGAAGAAAACAGGTGAACACCAAGAAGCCACATAGGCAGTTTGTTCTATTTTGGTAAAAAAAAATATGCTATCATTTTTTCAGGCAAAAATACAATAAACAAAGTCAAATGACAAATGAGTCAAAGTATGTGAGTCAACAAAGTGCTAATTCTAAAGATATATTTGACAAAGTGTCATTTTAGTAGAAAAAAGCATGGTATCTTTGTTTTAACTTTCAGTTCTGTAATTATGAGTGAAGTTGAGCTTCTTTCCATGTGTTATTGGCCATTTAGATTTTTGACCTGTTCTTATAATTTGCCCACTTTATATTGTACATTTTTATTGCTGTGTGGGAGCTCTGTGATTATTAACAATACTATTGGTCTGCTAGATTTCTTTGCGTGTATTTCTGTACCAGCTTATAACAGTACAGAATTGTAAATTCTATCAAATCTGTAATCTCTTTCCTCATGGATTCTAGATTTCATACTTGTTTAAAAAGGTATCTTTTCCTATCCACGTTAATAATATAACATTACAGCAGATATGTACTACACATGCAATATATTTATGTGTCTTGTGATGTGAGGGGTCTAGGTTTATTTTCATTGCAAAAAGCCATATATTCTAACACAATTTACTGAACGATCTGTCCTTTCTTCACTTCAGGCCAACTTTTTTTTTGCGGTATGTGGGCCTCTCACTGCTGTGGCCTCTCCCGTTGCGGAGCACAGTCTCCAGACGCGCAGGCCCAGCGGCCATGGCTCACGGGCCCAGCCGCTCCGCGGGTGGGATCTTCCCGGACCGGGGCACGAACCCGTGTCCCCTGTATCGGCAGGCGGACTCTCAACCACTGCGCCACCAGGGAAGCCCAGGCAAACTTTTGATATATTCAATTGCTATACATTCTTAGATCTGTGTAGAACTCTTTATTCTGTTGCATGAAATTATTTGTCTGTTTTCATGCCAGCATTATAAACATTAAATTATAGTAACTTCTTGTTTTCTATAATGTCCCAGAGGATAAGTGCCACACTCATTCTTATTTTTCAAAATATTCTTGTCTATTTTCACATAGGTTTATTACCAGTTTTTGTTGTTGTTGTTTGTTCTTTCTTTGCAGATAAATATTTGAATCAGTTTGACAAGTTCTCCCAAAATTCCACTGGTGCTGCATTAAGATGTCATTGGATTTAAGAGATTAATTGAGAAGACTGACATGGTTCCAATATGGTCTTCCTAACTAGCAGCATGGTTTGCCTATACATTTATTCAGATCTTCTTTCACATCTCCCTGTAATGTTTTAAAGTTGTATTTTTTTTTCTCCCAGAAAGGTCTTGTACCTTAAATGTATTCTTAGATATTTGGTACTTTTTGTGGTCGATGTGAATGGGCTGTCATTTCATTTTCTGAATATTTATCCCAAGTATAGAAGGAAGCCAATGATTTTGGATATTTAGCTGATGCCTCTTTAGTGAATTGTCTATTAGTTTTACGTGGGCCTCTCACTGTTGTGGCCTCTCCCATTGCGGAGCACAGGCTTCGGACGCGCAGGCTCAGCGGCCATGGCTCACGGGACCAGCCGCTCCATGGCATGTGGGATCTTCCTGGACCGGGGCACGAACCCGTGTCCCCTGCATCGGCAGGCGGACTCTCAACCACTGCGCCACCAGGGAAGCCCTGTCTATTAGTTTTAAATACACCATCCTACCTCCACCTTGTATTCAGTATATGACAACAATTAACCGTGTCTATTGAACTATTTGTAATATCTCTGTGTCCTCCACAGATAATGTCTGATTTGCCTTTGTGTCGGTAAAACACAGAGGCGCTAAATAAATATTTATTGGTTTAACGAGCAGTGTTTCCTGAATATATATTCCAATCTGTGCATGAGCTGCAGATTGAATATCCAACTGCTTGCTGGACCTCTTCATACTGGTTTTCCCCTGGCACCTCACATTCAACAACTGTCACTAGACATCTCAACACCCTCCTTCTTCTCTCTTTCTACCCCTTCTCTCACATCCAATCATATATTACGTCGTAAAAGTTCTACTTCTGCAGTGTTTTCACCTCATTAAACTGCTATCAAAATGGCTACTCAAAAACCTTCAGTGGTCATTTCCCTACTGCCTAGCCAACAAAACCTAAATTCAGCATGGCATTCGAGACCTCTCTAGGCTGGTTCCATCTGCTTTCCAACTCAACCCATCTTTGCTCCGACTGCCTATAAGCAGAGGCTGAGACAGGGATTCAGGTGTATGTGTGTTACTGGGGGAGCTGGTGCTCTCAGGAGAAAGGAATCAAGGAAAGTAGGATGGGGAAGGAAAGGAACCAAGGAAGGATGTGGTCTCAGCTGGAGTCTAGCGTCAGCCTAGACTGCTCCAGAGCAGGAAATTCACAGTTAGTCCCACCTTGCGGCAAAGAGGGTTGCTCTTTTGTACCCCCATGCCAATCAGTCACATGGGCTGAAGATGGGGCAGGGGGAGTAGGCTAGCTCTCTGTTGAGGTGCTTTCCATTCCCCTGAGGGTGGTTCTCTGAAAAAGGGAAGAGCCATGACCCCATTAGAGCTGGGAGAGGGATGGCCTGCTAGCGGGGATCTGGGCAGGGCAGCAACAGTATCTCTGGCCATCCCTAAACCTGTCTCACCTTGTTGCCCTGAGCACCAACCACTCAAGAATGCTGATGTTTCCTAAACATTCCCCGCACATCCATTCTTCCATACCTTTCCTGGAACAACCTTCCTACCTTGTCCAGCTATAGAACACCTGCTCAACGTGTTATTATATTCCAAACACTTTCTCATCTGTGAAAATTTCCTGTCTCCTCAATTCATTAACCCTATATTCCCCATGGGAGTTTCTTTGTACCTCTCCTGTAGCATTTACTTTGCATGCTTTTTTTTTTTTTTTTTTTTGCGGTACGCAGGCCTCTCACTGTTGTGGCCTCTCCCGTTGTGGAGCACAAGCTCTGGACGCGCAGGCTCAGCGGCCATGGCTCACGGGCCCAGCCACACCACGGCATGTGGGACCCTCCCAGACTGGGGTACGAACCTGTGTCCCCTGCATCAGCAGGCAGACTCTCAACCACTGTGCCACCAGGGAAGCCCTTTGCACGCTTTTTAATAGAGTTCAATGCTCACAATTTTTTTCTCCCAAATCGAGGTGGAATTCATTCATTTTATCTGCTCTCATTTTCTTCTGCTGTTTGTAACAAATAATTAGAAACATCTGCTTCCTCAAAAGTTTACAAACGCCTTGGTGTGAAAACAGCCAAAGCCATCTTTTTTTCATTAGTACCTAGCATGAAACCAAAGAAATGTTGAATTGAGTTGAATCCAGAATAATATCAAAAAAAAAATGAAAAAGCAACCTTCTTTTTCTCTGTGGCCCATCTGGCATGGAGATAAAAAGACTGATTTCTTGTTTGCTGTCCTTCTTTTCATTTTGTTCTTTTCCTCTGTTTTATGATTCTACTAACCCTTTACTATCAACATTTTATTCACTGTCTAGATTTTTTAATGTACTGACAAATATCATAATGCAATTGACTACCTTCTTTATGAGTCAATCTTTTACATCTTTTAATGGTCATAATTGAGAAATCAAAGGTTTTGTGTTCTGTTTTTAGAGTTTCACCATCAATTTCTTTTATTGTGTTGAGATCACTTTACCTCTCAGAAAATATGTGGTCCACAAAGTTGTTTGAAAAGCGTTATCTTTTCAAGGACCTCTTATATTAGGCGTTTGACATTGGCTTTTGATATAGATACAGACTTGAATCCTCACATTAAAAAGTAGATCATTGGGCTTCCCTGGTGGCGCAGTGGTTGAGAGTCCGCCTGCCAATGCAGGGGACACGGGTTCATGCCCCGGTCCGGGAAGATCCCACATGCCACGGAGCGGCTGGGCCCGTGAGCCATGGCCGCTGAGCCTGCGCGTCCGGAGTCTGTGCTCCGCAACGGGAGAGGCCACAACAGTGAGAGGTCCGCGTACCGAAAAAAAAAAAAAAAAAAGTAGATCATTTAGGAAAGAGACAATCGTTGCCATTATTTCCAACATGCTCATTCTATAGGCAGGGATGTGGAGATTCAGAGGTTACAATCAACTTTCACGATTGCTTAAAATCCTGTAATACCTTTCCAAAGCCATAGGACAAAGCACAGACTTCTCAATATGGCTTGCAAGGCCCTCTATGATTTGGTCTCTGCTTTATCACACAGTATAACTCCAGCCATAAAAAATGACTTATATTCTGCCATACTCAGGGTGTGCTCTCAGCCTCTCCCTGAGTCTTTAAAATACTCTGTTTCCAATATCTTGGAACACACATCAGCACTCTCACATTCTATCCCATCGACCAGTTACCTCCCACTAATGCCTCAGGTCTTCAACTAGGTATGACTTCCTCTGTGCAATCTTCCCAGACACCCCTAGATCAGTTAGGTGCCCTTTCTTCCTCAGATGCCCAAGGTACTCTCTGCTTATACTCATCATGCTGAACTGTGATGCCTGTTTCCCGGTCTGTAATTCAAGACTGTACCTCCTTCACCCAGCATTATCCATCCTCCTTACTTTGTTCTATTGTTTTTTTCATAACTTTTATTACCTTCTAACATACCATTGAATTTACTCAGTGTAAGTAGTCCCTGAGATGAGGAGAATTCCAAAGCGAGCTCCACCACATCCCTGGCTTTCCGCTTGGAGTCACTGTCCAGACTGCAGTGCAGTGGGGTGCAGCCCCGTTAGAGCCTGGGGGTCTTGCTGACCCGAGGAGAGAGATTAGACTTCAGGGCTGCTGAGGGGACTTGGGTTTGCAGGACAGGGTACTGGAGAAGAGGGAACTGTGCAGAGAAGGAGTTCCAGAAATTTTCAGACATTCCCATTAGTCCTTAACGGAATACCAGGCTGTGTACATGAGGACAAGACTCCACAAAGCTTAAGAAACAAATGCCAGAACGATGAGCTGAACACAGATTCTCGAGTGGCCCAGGGCTGAGAGTCATGGGAATTCAGACAAGCCAGTGACTCCCAGGAAAATATCAGGCAGGCTAGTGTACCTGCAAATAGGTTTGCACAGGAAGGGAGGAATGGGGACAAAACATTTTTTTTGGAAAACCTAATGGCTGAGAAAAAAAAAATACAAAACCACCAATCCAAAAATCTCAATTAATACTAAGCAATATTTTTTAAAATGAAAAGAAACAGAGAAGAAGAAAGACTATATCTAGGCACATTCTCCTCCAATGTACAAACCAATGCAAGAAGAAAAATCTAAAAGCAGCCCAAAGTGGGGAAAAAAGACCCATTTCAAACCGGGAATGATGGTAAGAATTACCAGTGACTTCTCACCAGAAACAATGGAAGGCAGAAGACAATGCTATAATATCGATAAAGTGCTGAAAGGAAAATGCTGTCACCCGTGAATTATCTATCTAGTAAAAATATCCCTCCAAAATGAAAGCAGACTAAAAATACTTCAAGATGAACAGATGCTGAGAGAATTTACCACCATCAGATTTGTTCTACAAGAAATGTTAAGATTTTCAGGCTGTAGGAAAGGGATAGCGTGCAGAAACTCAGATCTACAGGAAGGAATGAAGAGCACTGGAGACTGAGTAACTATGAAAGGGGGAGAGAGGAGGCCCCAGAGGAGCAGAGTCTGTGATGTGAATTTGGAGGCTGAGTGAAAGACAGCATCCAGTACAAGAAAAGAGACAAAGGACTACTTCCAGCACTGGGTAGAAGAAATAATTGATGAACGTGGAACTTCTGTTGTACCAAAAACAAGGACCTGGTCAAAGAAAGATGGCGACATGTCGAAAGGACACAGAAGCCAACTGGAAAACCAGAAAAATAATTCTGAGCAGCAAAATGAATCATGACAATCATTCATTATAACCCATTAATTAAAATGCGAAGCCACGAGTCTATACTGATATAAAGAAAAGAATGAATGAATTCAAAATTTATGAGGAACTGGACATCTGCTTAGTGCAAAATACATCCTCATAATGTGCTTATGAATCATGAAGGAGACACAGTAACTTCACAGTAGTGTGGCAGACACCCTTGTAATCAGGTAACCAATGTGAACATCATTAGTAAGGGACAAAATGAAATTGGGTGCCACCTGATATAATACAATAAGAACACAGCATCACCTCTGTGGTATTCTTGCCAAAGATGCATTCTCTGAACCACCTGAGAAAACGTAGGGAAAAAAAATCAAAGGGCAATTCTATAAACTAAAACTAATGATCTTTCATCTTCAAAAGTGTCAAGGTTATGGAAATCAAGGAAAGACATAAAAACTAAGTACAACAGGTGATACTGAAGTGGATCTTTTGCTCTATATAAAGGATATTATTAGGACCACTAGCAATACTTGCCTGAGATCTGAAGATTTGGAGGCAGTAATAAATCAGTGTTAAGTTCCTGATCTTGATGGTGGTATTGTAAATGTGTAAGAGGATGTCCTGATTTGCAGGAAATGTGCACTAATGGAAAGTGTAATTGGACTAAACACTCCAAAAGGTAGAGATTGTCAGACGAGATAAAAAACCAAGATCCTACTATACGCTGTGTACTAGAAACACACTTTAAATATAAAGAATGTCTTCAAATATTATGTTCATTGTTTGTCTTCCCCCAGTAGTATGTAAACCTCACGAAGACAGGGGTATGGCACACAGCGGCCACTTAAAAAATGTTTATTGAGTGAATAATTAAGTACTCCGCTTGGACTGTAAGCTTGAGGACAAATCCCATGTTTCTGCATCACTGTTTCCCCATGGCCTGGCAAATAGAAAGCCCTCAATAAACATTGGTGGAATTATAACGGAAAGTGAGGGTCTGGCTGCTCGCCACTCAAAAGCCAATAAAGAGGCAAGGTTGGGGGAAAGGAAAGTTTGCTTTATTTTGGAGGCCAGTAACCAGGGAAGGAGGGCAGACTCCTGTCCAAAGGCCAACTCCCCCCACTGACAATCAGGGGGCAAGAGCTTTTAAAGGTGGAGGGAGCGGGCTACGTGCAGAAACAGCACAGGCAGCTCTGACAGGCATCTTGCAATTGGTCATGCAGTGGTCTGACCAGCGTCATCTTGATTGTTTTACGTACAGCATGCGGGATCTTAGTTCCCCAACCAGAGATCGAACCCGTGCCCCTTATAGTGGAAGTGTGGAGTCTTAACCACTGACCACCAGGGAAGTCCTAGCTCTTGACTGTTTTAAGTACAGTTAGTCTTTAGTTCCATTGGGTTTGTTCCCATTTCTTTGAGGCCAGTTCTCGGAATTGTGGCAGTTTATGTCATGCCTACAGCCTGGTCATCTTGTCGTTAACGTCTTCCACCTGATGGGGGTTTTAGTATCTACAAGACAGCTCACAGGAGAGGGCTCAGAATATTATCTCTAGCCCTTGAGGAGAAAGTAAAGGTCCTTGACTTTGCTTAGAGACTAAACTATTATTATTTGATCCTCTTTGTCTGTTTTCCTTTGTTTCTGCATTTTCTCACTTCTCTGGTTAAACTTATTCTTTGGTTAAAGTGTTTCTACAGACAAAAGGCAGGCTGAGGACATGGGGGACACAGACCATAGGGCCCTGCTCCATTTCACAATGAATATAAGAATTAAGAACTAACTCATCTGCCTTGCTGCTATGGAATGAGGCTAAATTCACACGGAATTTCTTGCTGTTTTTTTTTTAAGAAATTAGAACAAATAAAAAATTGAGTTAAGCCATTATCTATTAAAAGTTATATGGCTGCTGCCAGCCCTACAGAAAAAAAAAAACTATAAATGGAAACATTTTACCAAGGTTTTTATTTCTACTGGAGTAGATATCCCAGGTATTGATTACCAGATGGTCATGATAATGACCGTGAAACTTCATTACCACTGAAAGTGCTGGGCCCAGCAAAACCTTGCTTACAGAGGTTTTAGGTTTCTTATAAGATATACTGATAACATGAATTAAAATATCTTCTTAAGTATACCCTGCCCTGATTTTATTCTTGCTGGACTTTCATGCATGAGAAGAAAGAATTCACTTTCCCACTGCAATCCAATATATATTAAACCACTTTCTTTCCATAGAAAATGCAACTGTTTTTAAAAACCAAAATGGGAAGTAATCTCAATTTCTTTTAAAAAAAAAAATCTTTGCTTGGCTGACTCTGTATTTTGTGACTACAAAGCTAACATTTGGCTCAAAAATGCCTCACCCATACTCATTTTTATTAATATCTTCTTTCTGATGTCGATCCAGATATTGAGAACAAGAGTAGTTAAATCAGGTTATAATAAAATCATTCAAACTAGTGCTTAGCTAAGTGACCGGCAGCATATCACTAAGACTTTGTTTCCATTGTAAACCATGCTACCTAAAAATTATTGCAGACATATCACATGATATTTTTTCAAGTCTTTGTAGACTTCATTGCTCTTTGGTGTTAGATTTGAAGCTGGTTCTTTGCAGCAAGAACTGTGCCTCTGTGGATCGCTCAAGTAACATATACTCTCTATTGGCCTGTCCCTTTCATTAGGCTGTCACTGCTACTACAGTGTTTTACAGATTACAGGTTTTTCCTAAAGCTCCAGTCTGCTCTCTTACCCAGTAATTGGATAGACAGATTCGGCTCAGCTCGGCAAGTCTGTACCTCGGCATGAAAAAGAAGCCCTGAATTGAAATGCAGCAGCCTTGCCAGTTCAGGATAAATAGACCTCCAAGGGGAAGTTCAGAAAATCACATTCAAGAGCATTTTGGGTCCCATTTCTACATCTCTACCAATCTGATTTCATAGTTTATGAATACATATGCACCATTATATATTAAAAATAAAAATCCAAAACATCGACCTTGTTGAAAAGGATTTCTAAATTTTAAACTTCAAAATGTTGGCTTAATTAAAAGTCGATGTTTTCTGACTTTCTGCATCCGGTGTGTACAAACCTGAAGCTGATTTTCAGACCATGATTTTTTGTCATTATTTTCAGGACAAAGCATTGCTATGAAAGAGAAACAAATTACATGGATGCTATGAGCGGCTATTTAATTTCAAAAAGTCTAAAATCTAAAGTTAACGTGTTCCTAGCACACTTGCTCTATAACAAAACTGAAATCTGTAGTATTCTAAGTAATACATTTATGTTCAGTGTGGGTGAGCTTATAACACCGTGAAAACCTCCACTTTTTCACTTCATAAATTTACTGCTGTATTGGCCCAAATATAATGCTCTGTTAGGCTGCCTTAATTTTCCAAAGAGAGGAAAATTTCAAGTTGCAAAATAAACTCTTGTCACATGAAACTTTCCATTTCTAGACCCTAAGGCAGGTGAAGGAGTAAAAATGTGCCCTGATACCCCTTCCTTCCTTTTGCTTTAGGTGGTTCCAGCTAGCGTTACTGATACTGAAATTTAAATACAATTGCTACCTTAGCATGCCAGCCAGTTTGTTAGAAGTTGCATTCTGTTTCTCTGCTGGCTCCGAAAAGGGGCTAGTGTCTCTCACAGAGTCAAGCATTGTTGGAAACAGAAAGCTATTGAAAACAGAGATCGTAAAACAGATTTAAGGTGATTTAATCACCTCCCTTCTCCAGTTTTTCCACCAGCCTCTCTCTCCTCTCAGCGTCTCCAGGGGGAGGCTCAGTGAAGAAGGGAGAGGAAACAATTCTTTGCGAAAGTGGGGAAGGCATTTGTGAACTGTTGCTTTTGCTTCCCTGTCCATGCCAAATCTTGAGCTTGCAGAAGAATCCTGACCCTCCAGACAAGCACCATTTTAAGTGGGAATCCTGGCTTTCCATTGGCTGTGGAGCCTTATACAAGTTCTTTAACCTCTCTAAACCACAGTTTCATCATCTGTAAAATGGGAACACTGTTCCCTGTTTGCTAGGGTTGTTGTGAGGATTCAGTGAAAAAATGTATATGAAACCCTTAGCACATAAGAAGCATGAATTCATATTAGCTATTAGGACTAAAACATTTGGAAGAACAGGGCGGTATATCCCAGGCTCTACTGTCCACTGAAAATCCATTTCCTCTTCTCTGCCACACAGCTAGGCTGTGTATCCGAGGCTTCTCGCAGGGAGGGGTGGTCCAACATGGCTGAGTTCTAGCAAAGATGAGAACAAAAGGTATTTGTGCCACTTCCAGCTCAAAGCTTTAGGTACCTGGCTTGCCAGCTGAAAGATACTGAGTGGTATGGGCTGAGTGGTTAGGGAGAAGGCTGACCTGATGTCTTTCCTCAAATTGCCTACCCGAACAAGAATTTGTCAGGATAAAAGTGAAAATATTACACGAGATCTTTCAGCTCCGAAGAAGGGACATCACCTCCCAGCCAGCAGTGGCTTTCCCAGGCAACTGAGAAATTTGCAAGGGTGGTGAAGGCAAGTCCTCATACCTTGCAGCCATCCCTGTAGGGAAACCCACTAATTTTAATTTAAAAAAAAAACAAAACTTGCTCTGCTGGGGACAAGAGTAGCAATTGGCCAGTCCATGATCTGAGCACGCACAGTGGTCTTACACTACTGTAGGGAGTACCCGAGACACATAAGAGGCGCTGAAACAGCTCCAGGGTAAAAGCCTAGATGAGCTGAGCTCACGAGCAGCACACTGCCCTCTCTCCACGACTTCACTAGTAAATGTTATCCCTGACAAACTCAGCAGAGAGACGAGGGGCATCAGAAAGCCAACCTCCAACTAACACCACAGCCAGATTCATGTACCCACTTAATTGGAAATTAAAGGGAATCTCGCCCTGAAAATGAGTAAGATGGGGCTCTTTTATGGCATATGCAGTGAAGTTGGAGAAAGCCAGCTTGATAAAACATCTTTTCAGAATTCTGACCTTAAAGAATCAAAAGCCCTTCTAGGGAACTTGCATTTCTCTTCACGTGTCTTTGAGATGTAAGTGTTCTACCTGATCTTCTTCTGCGTTGTGTGTATGCGTGTGTGTGTGTGTGTGTGTGTGTGTGTGTGTGTGTGTGCATGTGTGTGTTTGTGTGTACATGTGTGTGTGTGTGTTTGTGTGTATGTGTTTTGAGCCCTTCGTCTTCTCTGCCTTCGGAAGGCACGTGTATGGCATTCATTTGGCAGCCAATCAAATAAGCTGGGATTCTGAGCAGTCTTTTGTCTGATGGTAACAACTCTCAGCGGTTTTTTAACCATCTTAACCTTCATTGTGTCAGCTTGTACAACAAAGGCCTTTACTTTCTTAGACTATTTTTGGGAGTAAACTTTCTCCATCCTATGAAAGCTACATCCTTCGCACTCTCTTGTAGGGAAGCCTCTTGCGTCTTATTGGTTTGAGGCACTAGTAAGAGATATCTCATCAATAGCCATAGGATGGATGCTTTAAATTGGAGAAACTTCTAAATTGGTAAATTTTTCAGGGCGCTCATTGTAAACAGCTGTTTTATTGGTGCCTATGGAGAAAAAAACCAAAATACGATGGAAAAAGATAAATATATATATATATATATCTTTTATACAGGGCCTTTTATACAAAATAGATAAAATGGTCAGGGGATAAAAGAAAGGAAAGCTTCTAGGACTCCTTGTAAGAGCAAGACTTGTTGATTGGGTCCCAATGGAAACTAAAGTCAAAGGTATAAAAATTAATAGAATTGAGATGAATGTTTATAAATATTGATGTATTAAAATGGGCTTTATATAAGACGGTTACATCTGTTTTGCTTAATTATATTGTGGGATAGACATGCTTCACTGAGGGATGCTTCCCCTGCCTGGTATTATAAGACAGGGAGGGCATATAACTCTGCCCCTCAGGAAATATTAATTAAACATAGTAAAGGAAACCAATAGGGTAACCTGAGCCCATACAATATAAAGTAAAACTGGGAAGTAATATTCAGGGGCTAAAAAAATAATAATAGAGATTTTGCTCTGGGTCTAACCTGTGCACTCAGAAAGAGGGCCTTTGTTGAATACCTTATGCCAGCTTTCGGAGGCATGCTAAATTAAATCCTGAAGTTCTAGAACATAGAACTCTTAATTTTCAGCTTAGTTGGACATCTCACTGATATAAAAAAGCAAATTAAAGAAAATATGATTGAGCAAATCAACCTTTTAATACCATTTACGCGACAAACCAGTTCTATAGAGAATTCAAAGCAACTGTCTGTCTCGCTAATCTCTACAAATCAGAAATGTAAATACAAACCACAATAGCCTGAGACTGAGCCTGATTAGTTCAATCAGGTAAAACCTGAAACCAGAGGGGGTGGAAAAAAAGAGAGAGAGAGAGAAAAGGCCTTTTAAAACTCAGACTGCTGGAAAGGCTCCTTCACCCAAAATCGAATTCATAGCCTCCTAAAGGGTTTATCAAGGAAAAATACAAATTTTAAAACTCTTTTCTACAACTAGTAGAGCCTTAGTCATCTGAGCAAATAAATTTAACTTATTCCAACTGTTATAAATAACTAGTAAGTTTGTATTGTAATAATTGTAAGTTTTTAAAGTGAAGCTATGAGATCTTTAGTTTGTCTGTTTATATGTCTGTGTGTACAATATATGAGATGTCTCTACCTCTGAAAAATATTATCAAAATTAAATTTCTATAAGAGTTTGATTTAATTGACTTAAAAGTAAGTGCTTACAAACTAAATATTTCTAAATGTTAAAGAAACTGGCCAGAATGAATTTCAGGTTCACGTGATCTAGGAAGTATTCAATATTAAATTAATAGCTGGTATTAAAGTTAGCTTAAGCTTGCTGGTTTAATCAATATAAACATGTCTTACTTTTATTATACCTAGGTTTACTGAAGGTCAATAAGTTCATGTTACTTCTGTTACAGAGTTTGTCAGCAAGAAAAAAAATTAACTTGGTGTAGTGATATTTTCATAAATTATAAAATAAAGGTAGATGAGATGAGGGTTTTCAGGTGAATGCTTTAAGAATAATTATGTTTTGGGGATGTCTATCTAAAATAGTTTCTCCATCTCCAAGCTCCAGGATAGGAATGAGGCCTCTGGGGTCTCAGGCCACCCACCGCGCCCTCCCGAGCAGGATCTTGGCAACATTCCCTGTCAGTGATGAGGCAGCCCTAGCACTTGTCATGCCCCAATGCTGTGTCCTATGTGGGCCCCATGCTCTTGGGACCACACCCACACTCTGCAGGTCCATGCTGCAGGGTCCTTTGTGCCTCAGGGGTAGAGACCACACAGCAAGCAGTCCCCTCCCCAACCAGCAGGAGGAGGGGAGGAGGGCAGGGGCACCAGGGGAATCTCACTCAGACAACACCCCAGGGGTGCCAGCGGGGCCAGTGATGATGCAGATGAGGCCCAGGCCAAGAGGTGGAACCAGAGGACCCAAAAGGCAGCTGGTCAGGTCCTGGCTCATCTGCACCCCGGACACCTTTGTCCCTCATACACCCCCTTCCTCATACACCCTCTCCTTTAATGCAGATTCTTCAGATGCAAACAGGCAGAGCTTCAGACTGAAAGTCAGCTCTTCCAAAGTGACCCGTCAGCAAACACTGCAGGATTCCACTCCAGTAGGTGCCCTGGAGTCGACAACTCAGGGACTGAAGTGGAGATCGGTGCCAGGGGCAGTGGGAGGGAACGGGGAGTGAGACTTTCATGGTTGTGGAATTTTGATTTTGCAAGACGAAAAGTTCTAGGGATGGTGGTGATGGCTCCATGAGAAGGTGAGAATATCTGATGTCTCAGAAACGTGCACTTAAAATGGTGATGAAGGTAAAGCGTATGTGATGTGTGTTTTATTTCACTTAAAATTAAAAAAAAATTTAAAAAAAGTTTCTCCAGATTTCTGGTGGCTTGAGTTTTGCTAAGTTAAATGATGTGAATTCATTGACTATCCAGATCCTTTCAAATAAGACAAAATACTGAAACATTAATTGATAAAGAAGTCTAAATGTAACCACTTTTGTCATCTTACAAGAGGAAAACTAAAGATATTTGGGGTTGATTAGACACACATCTTGTACCACATTTAAAAAGGAAATTAGGGCTTCCCTGGTGGCGCAGTGGTTAAGAATCCACCTGCGAATGCGGAGGACACGGGTTCAAGCCCTGGTCCGGGAAGATCCCACATGCCATGGAGCAACTAAGCCCATGCGCCACAACTACTGAGCCTGCGTGCTGCAACTACTGAAGCCCGCGCACCTAGAGCCCGTGTTCCACAACAAGAGAAGCCACCGCAATGAGAAGCCCACGCACCGCAACGAAGAATAGCCCCGCTTGCCGCAACTAGAGAAAGCCCGCGCACAGCAACAAAGACCCAACACAGCCACATAAATAAAGAAAGAGAGAAATAAAATAAAGAAATAAAAAAGAAATTATACTATGGGAAGATGTATGCTTCTAGAGGTTATGGGATATTCCAGTCAAGAAATGCTGATATGACAAACAGTTCACAATTACCTGCTGCTTATTGGTTTTTGCTAGAGATTAAGGTTTTTAAGGGTTAAAATTGTAATATGTAATTAAAGCTACTAAACATACTAAGGGAAACATTTCACTATGCAAGGAAAGTAGGATGTGTGTTTTCAGCAAAAGAAGGTATGAGAAATGGAAACAAATTTTGTTAACGGGAAAGAATGATTTTGTCCCAGAGGTGGTTGTTTCTGGATGGAAAAATAAGTGACAAACTAATATGAATACACAAAGTTGTGGGAGATTTATAAAAAGGGAGCCCTGAAAAAGACTTTTGTACATGGTCAGACTGGGATTAGGTTAAATTCAATTAGGTAAATGGATTTCGTTATTAGAAGTATACTGATGCAAGACTGGACTTGGTTCCTCTCTCTGTTAAGAGAACAAAGTTTTCTTGGAATACTACTTTTGATAACAGACTGTGTGAGTTTCTTTGCTGATCTGTACTTGCCTGAAAGATCTTTTATTGTCACTTTGGTTAAGTGAATAAGTATTTTTCCACAGTGACCTATGATCCTATTTGACCAAGTGTTTTGAAACCTTTTTGATATTTTTGACAAAGTTCCCAGACGTCAAAACTATCAAAGTTCTTTTGACTCCCAACTAACTCTGGGATACTTCAAAGGAACTCTGAGAGAGCTCAGAGAGGAATGTCAAACTAATTAGGCTTATTTGGTATGTTAAATTACTTGAGAATCATTGTCAAGTGACTGGGGATAAACCTTAGGTTATGTAGTATGGGTAAGTGTCATTAATATAGATATTCCAAAATTTATGTGGAATTCATAAAAACATGATACGTGCTGACAATTTATCAGTCATAATTCTATGACTAAGTTATCTTAAAACATTGTATGTCACAGAAATATCCAAGTTTCTTGTCGATTGCATTGTAATCAGATCTTTAACCATGCCATTTTAAGTCTTCTGTCGTTTATAGACAACCATTGTTTTACCCTGATGCTTTTGTAAAATGAAGAAATTCAAGATTCATAAAAAGGACTTTTTGATAAATACAAGTTTCTGATAACTTTTTCAAAATACCACTGAACTGGGTCAGAAATTACAAAACTCTAATGGAAAACCTGATGACTTCATCCAGATCGACAGAAATTAATATCATGGGACTGAATGAACTGATAAAAATGATTTATAATTTTTTGACTTTTTCTGAAATATACTGGCTTTATCTTTGTTTTCCAGAAAAACCTTTCCTCTTATGCTATGACCTACAACAAGTTGATAGATTATACCTTTGTGAGCAAAGATAAAACACTTATCTTTTTCTCTCTACCTGATCCTTCCAGAATATGGCTTCCCCAGCTGGCTCCCCTGTGGACTTGAAGTCTTACTGTGACCAGATTACAACTAAGTTATATTAATCATTGTTTTAATTTTCTCTCTCTTGTTATTTTCAAGTTTATTTATTTCAGATTATTTATGTTTTGTGTATCTCCCTTCTGTGCTATGACTTTATTAATGTTACTAGCTGTAATACTTATATCCTGTCTGTTTTATAAGATTGTTTCTTATATTACCCAATGTGTAATCAGGCCTTTGACAAAATTAATGATGGCTAAAAGTCTTGAGGCCGTTGACCATACAAATAACTTTATATAGAATAATTGTAATAGTGCAACCCTAGATATGGGAAGAAGAAACAAGGGAAAACATTTTCTGGATCATAATAGGCTAGTAAGACAGGTGATCCAGAGAGTTTTAGATTATCTACAGCAGTGGTCCCCGACCTTTTTGGCACCAGGGACGGGTTTCGTGGAAGACAATTTTTCCCCGGGGGTGGGGGTGGGGCAGGGGCGGGGATGGTTCAGGCGGTAATGCGAGTGATGGGCAGCGACAGATGAAGCTTCGCTCCTTCGATTGCCCCCACCTCCTGCTGTGCAGCCTGGTTGCTGCGCACCAGTAACAGTCCGAGGCCCGGTTGGGGACCCCTGATCTATAGGACCTGATCCAAAAAATAACACCTTGAGCGGCCCATCAATAGAAAGTACTTTTGATCTAGGAATGAGCCTTCCTAGTGCAGTGGGACAAAATTGGCCATGAAATGCCCCTCAATCGTTGGTCAAATTTATGACCAAGAGGAAGCACTGTGGACTAAGAATGCTGCCTGCTATATCAGTAAACAAAGGATGTAGAGGCAGTGAAGCCAGCAGCTACTGCAGCAAATCCCAGACCGTGCACCCTGAGGGGACTCAGGATGGAGAGAAACAGAATGCTGGCCCTAGATAGTTAAGCTGCATATCAAAGGAGTGATTTCAATGAACTCAGACTTTGCATCTTCCCATACACAGAAAAGCGCTAAATTCATTAACTTGAGATGTCTAGTTTTCTTTAATTAACAGTAATCTGTTTTTTGCATTACGCGGGCCTCTCACTGCTGTGGCCTCTCCCGTTGCGGAGCACAGGCTCCGGACGCGCAGGCTCAGCGGCCATGGCTCACGGGCCCAGCCGCTCCGCAGCCTGTGGGATCTTCCCGGACCGGGACACGAACCCGTGTCCCCTGCATCGGCAGGCGGACCCCCAACCACTGCGCCACCAAGGAAGCCCTAACAGTCATCTTTAGATGTTCTGACTACCCGATTTTTGTTGCAAAAACTCCTCTATACCCTGGCTCGTCCCTTACCTCCTCGGAGCAGTCCCTCAGAGATATCTGAAGCTGTCTTCTGGGCTTAAGTCCTCAGAAAGTCTACCAAATAAAGCATAATTCTCAATTTGGGGGTTGTGCCTTTTTTCTTCAGTCGACAAAAGTTACTGCCCCCGCCACTCTGTTTTTCCCCTTTCACCTAGATGCAAAAATTTATAAGTCCTTAGGGGATAAAGAAGCCACAAGAGGGGTGAAGCCAGAGTCCCAGAATAGCTTCATAAGGGAATATAGCCACTATTACACCGCAGCCAAGAACAACTTCCCTGCACTGCTCTTTGTGCCATTATTTTGGGATCTGTTGTTTGTTACTACAACTCACCTTGACTAACCAAAACAACTGGATTCACAGTCAGGATTCACATTTAGAATACTCTCGGTCTGGTGGATTAGGAGTTCTCAAAATAAAACAAATAAGAAATTTTCAGTTAATGAAAGGTCCAGCTTAGCCTTCCAGCTTCACGTCTCCATATAGTGTCTCTCTTGAGCTGACGTTTCCTCCAATGTTGTTCATTCTGCACGGCTTCCAGGGATATGTGCTCCCCTCCTGCCTCCCGGACCTTAACACAGACAAAACAGGGGGCTGAGTGTATGCCATCAGATTTCTGATGCTAAGAATCCCCATAAAAGCATGCATGCATTTTATTAAGCATGAAAGCCCTGCAGGTCCTGAGCTTGGATTCTCTCCCATTTGGTTCCTGGTCTTGAGTGGTGAGTGCCATCTTGTTTCATCTGCCTGAGAGCAGTCCCACCCAAACATGCAGCTCCTTCAAAGACACACTCTAGTTTCCTGCTTCCGGGGGAATACAATTCCTCCTTCAACCCTCCCCACTGCTCTGGTCCGAGCACTCAGGACCTATCTCCACTTTGGAGGATGGACTCACGTGTGAGTCAGAGGGGATTAAATGGCCCAATAAATGACATGGCCTTTCCCAGCTCCAGGAGCAACCATCAGCCGTTTTCTAATGTGTTCCATCCGTGAAGCCAGAGATTATTAATATCACAATGTGCAATGTTAATAAAGTTGTGCCTCATGAGTGAGTCCGTCTAGCTAAGGGCACAGCCAGAAATGTCCTCACAATATAGGTGGGGTAAAACTACCCAAGCTTCATCTTATAGCTTGTAGGAATCCACAAAGGGGCTCACTCTTTCTCTCTAGCTCCTTCGTCAAAATTTCAGATCTGCTTGGCCATAAAACAAAAACTGTCCGTGATGGAATTGTTTGGTTTGACTACAGATTAATTAATAACCTAAAAAGTATCAACAATTTAGCAATTACAGGCTATAAGTGAAATGTAGGAACCCAAACTGTGTAGCATTTCTGTAGCATGTCATCAATGACAATGCTAAATCAAGGTTGCTTTTTCAGTGTAAAATACTTTGGAACAAAATGGCAAAATCTGAATTTCATCACCCAAGGCAAGTCCTCCTGTCCTCAGACTTTTAGAAAAGTTAAGATTTCCCAAATGCCAGATATGGTAGATTCAAATGACCTCCAAGCCAATGTATAGCTGTGTCAATGATCTGAAGATACCGGAGGAGACTCAGTCAGCTATCAACAGACGATGCAAATGTGCAGGCAAGTTTGGATGCCTTAAGTAACTGCCCAAGACCAGTCTGAAAGTCACTTAGGCTTTAGTGCATTCCTAGCAACGCCAAGCTAAGATCACAACCCACTTTGCTAAAAAGAGTAGCTTCATAATGTCCTATTAACATCCAGGAATAAAAACCCTGCAATCTCATAACCAACAATATGGAGGAAGCCATTATCTGAGGTTTAAGCAACTGCGTCGTGCTATTTTAAATATGCATCACAGGCAAACTGTGATTGTGTCTTTGCCAGTATTTTATTAGAATGTCAATTCAATTGAATTACATCCCATGGGAAAGATTAGCATGGATTTTAGTACGGATGTGTGAAAGCGTTGCTGTGCTCAGGCCAACTTTTAAAAGTTGTGTGCTAATTAGAGTGAAAATGGAAAGAGAGGTGTGAGCGACACAGATCCAAGAAATCTATAGCCCTTCTTCGCTCCATTCCATGGTAATTCTCACTGTGTTTGCAAATGGTACAAACTGAACACAAAGCCTGCCAGACATCAACACCACACCGTGAGCATTAGGAGAGGATAAAAGGGATCTGGGATGAGGAAATGTATGTTCAGACATCAACTCCTCATGAATCAAATTGTTTAATCTCTCTCAAAAGAAACTTAGGAGAGCAGACTTAGAGATCTGGGGTCACCTGTGGTAACACCCACATTTTACTGAAGAAACAGATGCACAAAAACGGGGTCACCTGATAAGCAAATGAGTGGCAGAGAAAAGGTCCCAGGTCTCCCAAAAGTCATTCCAAGACCCTCCTTTTCGGCTTACATTATAATAGTTTCTAGACAGCGCTCCAACACTTTACATTTTGTCTTTTTTTCCTTTTTTTTGAAACCTGTAATTAAGGGGAAAATCTGAGTATATAATACAAGCAGATGATTACTATCTTTGGCCAAGTAAAAATAGGACCGAGTAAAGGAAATGGGTAAAAAGAGGGGAGAGATGTATTGGTAAAATCTTTTTTTTTTTTTTTTTCCCCAGAGCAAACAATGCTTATAGGGGTTACTGGTCTTTGCAAACTAGCTGAGTCAGGCCTCTAGGAAAAGGCTGTGAGCTGCTTTGTCTGCGGCCCTCCAGCTCGTGCAGTCTCCTTTGTTTTTAATCCTTGGTGTCTTCAGGATTTATCCCCGGCTGCCCAAATGAAAATTATAATCACTTCGGAAAAACTCAAAATAGGATCCCCTCCTTTGTGACGACTGGAAAATTAAGTGGCCATCCGATGACGCTTTCAAAGTTAAAGGGGGGTGCAGAATCAGCTACCGTCGTGGATAATCCAGCCTTTGTACTCTCCCCAGCCACCGACCCCAGGAGACAGGGGAATTTAGTTGGGGGGCGCGGGGTGAGGGGAGGTGGACTTGGACCAGGGGAAGAGAAACTTCTGTTTTTAGAAAGAAACTCGGGATATGCCGCTGTTCCGACCACAAGCTCCAGCAACTCCCTTCCCCCGCCCCCAACTCCCCGCCCCCGACCCGGGACCGCAATCCGCAGCACGAAGCCCAGGTAGGAGCCCTCCCCCCTGCTACGCCGGTCCCGGCAAAGGCTTAGTGACCAGGTAAATGGTAGGTAGGTACAGGGGGATCTTGGAGATCGGAATCGCCAGCCAGCCAGGCTGGCCGCGCACGAGTGAAGTCAGGCCCGCGGAAAATACCTCCCGCTAGCGGCCGCTGGTTTTGAAAGCCCAGGGGCATTAAAGCGAAACTTGGCGACTCAGAAAGCCTCCGCGTGACTGTCTCCAGTCTTTGCTAACACCCGTCCCCCACTGCCCGACTCTCCGGCCCCTTTGCCCCCTCCCCTGCCCGACTCTCCGGCCCCTTTGCCCCCTCCCCTGCCCATCCCACCCCGGCTCGGGATTCCTGAGTTTCCGGGGCCACCCTTCCCTCCCCCGCCCCTGGGTCCTGAGCCCCCGGGGTCCCCCCAGCCCCGTGCCTCGCCTGGTCCCGGGTTGGGGAGGAAGAGTGCTCTCTCCACCCCTGTCCTAGGTCGGGGCATCTGCCACCCTCTCGCCCCCAGGCGCCGGCTCGTGTGGCCCCCACCCCCTCGCCCATCTCTCCTCCCTCCCCCCTCTCCTCCCCCCGGGCCGTCCCCGCAGCCCGCCGGCGCCCGCCCTTCCTCTGCCGCGGGGTCACTCGGGGACAGGCGCCGCCGGCCCTCCCGAGGCCGAGCCCAGCCAGAACGCCGCGCGACCCCGGAGCCCTCCCCGGACCCCCGGCCCGACCCCGCCGAGAGCGGACCCCGGTGGCCGCGATTCCGCAGAGGGGAGCGCGCTGTGCCCTTGGCCGCGGGGACGCCGGGGACGCGCCCAGGGCGCCGGGGGCGGCGCGGGCGCGGGCGCGGGTGGAGGGGCGGAGGGGGCCTCCAGGGCCGGGAATCGCGCGGTTCGTCGGGGTGCACACCCCGGGCGGGTCCTGCCCTGAAGCTCCCGGAGCCCCCGCCCCGGTCCTGCGGCCCCTAGAGACTCGGTGTCACTCTCCTCCACGCGCGTCGGCCGCTCTGGGCGCAGCGCCGCCGGGCGCCGCCGAGGTCAACCAGGCCGGTGGACCCATCTCCCCTGACCGGGCGCCAGACTCCAGGGCTCCAAGCCCCCAGCACTTTTTTTTTTTTTTTTAAGGTAAATGTTATTGAGAGCTCCCACACTCTCCTGAGCAGACCACCATGCAGTCGTTTCAACGTCAATTTTATTATAGTCTGAAGTGTGTATAAAAGGCGCACCGTGCGCAGCTGGACGAATGTTCCCGAACAGTACATACCTGTGTAAACAGCAGCCAGACCAAAACACAGAATAGGACCAGCACCCTCGAGGCCCCCTCAGCTCCTTGTAGCAGCTCCCCTGTCCACCCGCCTGCGGCGACCTCTATCCTGATTTCTAACACTGAGAGTTTTGCCAGTTTTCAGGTTTTACATACACACGATCATAGACTGTGTGCTCTTCTGTGTGTGGTTTCTTCTCACTCAACAGCATATCATCATGTTAGTGAGATTCATGCCTGTTTTTGCCTCTGGTTGAGGGTTCTCATTTCTGTATAGTATTTCCTTGTATGTATACACCACAATTTGTTCATCTATTCTATTTTCCGGGAATTTGGGGCAGCTTCCAGTTCGGAGGTATTATAGAAAGTGCTGGTGTGAACATTCTAGTACATGTCTTTTGGTGACATGTTTGCACTTCTGTGGATACATACCTAGGAATGGAATTGCTGGGTCATAGGAAGGCTTTTATGTTTGGTGTTGTGAAACACAGCCGAAGAGATTACCAAAGCGCTGTACCTCTCACCAGCAACGTGTGAGAAGTCCTGGGGGCTCCAAGACCAAGGATTTATGGAGGACCTATTGTGTGCAGTGAGCAGAATACACTGAACCCCTATGCTGAAGGAGTTCCAGCAGAGAGACGGTACGCACAATGACAAATACCTAGACAAGCTAATGCCAGATGGTGGTGAAGTGTTGAGAAAACAGTAAAACTGGGCCATGCCGTAGGGGAGGGCACTTCAAATGGGCTGGTCAGAGAGGCCTTTATGAGGAGGTGACCACTGAGTCTAGACCTCAAAGCCAAGAAGCAACTCTGCATGGAGACAGGCCACAGGCACAAAGACGCCCCAACTCTCTCCCTCCTTTTTCTGCTGCCAGGTGACTGGGCTCCCTGGACCTGGGGGGACCAGGTAGCAGTTTCCAAGGTCCACACGTTCACAGTACTGCTGGTTGGTCAGGAAAGGCTCAGGAAAGGCCCTGGCTGGACCACCCGTCTCTCCGGGCCTCTAAACTCCCAGCCACTTCTCTCCCAGGTCAGTTTCACCCTCGGCTGTATAATTAATACTCATTATGCTTTATGCCTGCACTCCACATTTTGCCAAGTACTTTACCACTCGAAAAAATATTTCTGACTTCAGTCATGGATGAGGCAGCCTGGTGTTAGACACACGTGGAGTTCCCACAAAGGAAACAGACAGCACAAAAACATTAACATGCCCAAGGCCAAAGGGCAAGTCAGGGAAAGATCAAAGGCAGCTCTGGGCAGTTCCCCCCACCCTCCAGTCGCTGAGCTGAGGGCTTTTACATGGTGCCCTTTAATTCCTGCAACAAACCCGTCAAGTGGGCAGCATTAGATCCATTTAACACATAAGGAAACTGAGGCATTTACCTAACTCACCTATAGTCACTTAGAGGAATCCAGATACAAACCCAGAATTGTCTGGCTTTGAAATCCAGCGTCTCAAGTCTGGTTCCCTAGAAACAGAGTCTATGACGAAGATTCCTGTCGAAGCAATTTTTGCAGGAAGTGCTTTCAAGAGAAGAGGAGGAACACCGCTGGTGGGGATGTAAGTTGGTGCAGCCGCTATGGAAAACAGTATGGAGGTTCCTCAGAAAACTAAAAATAGAGTTACCATATGATCCAGCAATTTCACTCCAGGGAATGTATACAGACAAAACTGTAATTCAAAAAGATACACGCACCCCTATGTTCATAACAGCACTATTCACAATAACCAAGGCATAGAAACAACCTAAATGTCCATTGACAGATGAATGGATAAAGATGTGATACATATACCCAATGGAATATTACTCAGCCATAAAAAAGAATGAAATAATGCCATTTTCAGCAACACGGATGAAACTAGAGATTATCATACTAGGTGAAGTAAGTCACGCAGAGAAAGACAAATACCATATGATATCACTTATATGTGGAATTTAAAATATGACACACACTTAGGAGAAACAGACTCACAGACATAGAGAACAGACTTGTGGTTGCCAAGGGGGAGGGAAGGGAGGGGAGGGATGGAGAGGGAGATTGGGATTAGCAGATGCAAACTGTTATATATGGAATGGATAGACAACAAGATCTATCATATAGCACAGGGTGCTGCTATATTCACTATCCTGTGATAAACCATAATGGAAAAGAATATGAAAAAAAGATTGTATATATATGTATAACTGAATCACTTTACTGTATAGCAGAAATTAACATAACATTGTAAATCAACTAAACTTCAATAAATTTTTTAAAAATATTAGAACAGCGGAAAAATGTAAATGTTTTATGGTTGTTTGAATTAACCATGTGGTCTGAAAAATGTTAGGAATATCACTTCTTTTAAAAAAACATGCAAAACGAACACTTCTTCAATTACAAATAATTTTTAATTACAAACATTTTTAATGGTGAGAAGAAAATCAGGAAATATTCAGCATTACGATCACCGCCAAGGCCATCTGACCTTAGAGAGTGGGTGAAGGGACCGGTGGCCTATTCTGGTTTTTTTGGTCTGTTTGTTGTAATAGTGTTTATTGTTCAATGTAACACTGGTTAACTGTAGTGTTTAGGCTGAATTTCCTGAAGTGATCGTAGAAGGAGATAATCCATTAAAGTATTGGTTGCCCACAGGAAAAAGTATTTGGATTTATAATTGGCCAAGTTTATACCACAAAGTAGATAATTTATAATGCAATTAATCCAGCCCTGACCTTGGTCTCTAGACCCTTCATAAATCTAGCTAGCCATAGAAGAATGGCCAAACGATAACTTTGACTCTAATTCCAATTTTCTATTGAATTAGTTGAGTTAGTATTAGAGCACAATGATATTTCCCATTTCATTTAGTATGCAAAACTTTCCTGATTTGATTTCCTCCAATTAAATTAGTGGTTAATTCTGTTAAAAACCTCTGGAGAAATATTAAAAAGAAGGCATTGAAAGTATAAATTATATGAAAGCACTGTTTAAATTATGAGACATATTTCCTGTTAAATTTATTTAAATACCCAATTTGGCAAACAAGGTACCTATTCTTTAGAAGTATCTTTTCTCCTCAAATAAGGGTGATTTGGAAGATGTATTTTTAAATTTACATTTCCTCATTGCTTTTCAACCTAAAATTCAGGCAGAAGACTTTTAATACATATGTGTGTGTGTTTATATGTATGTATATGTAACACGATAAATAGAGATGTAAATATTTTCATCGATTTTCCTGCATGGGATTATTGTCCCTGTAAGAAAGCATGGTTTATATCAGTTTTTCTGATATAAATTAATTAAATATACACAATTAATTTAAATATAGACTGTTTTGAAACTGTTACCCTTTTGATAAGTTCATAAATGCAGTAGACAATGATATACCATAAAGTACAATTTGTCAGCTTTTAAGATATGGGCTAAATTTGCTGGTTCAGATTTGGGCATAGATAAGAAACCTGAATGTTTAAGTAAGACCTACTCCGGTTTTACAGTTACCCAGAGATTTAAATAAGGCGGGATGATTGTCTATTGCAGCTCATAATAATGCTCTTAAATTTAGAGCTCCAAATACCCTCACTCACCAGTCCGCATGCTTCTCAAAGCTCCAGACTGAGAAACTGCAGCTGTGTTTATGCGGTAATTTAGAGCCCCTATTACATATGCAAGCAACCAGCCTCCATGGCTCAATCACAATGCATTCATTTTGCTTTTTTTGTACCAAAGAAATAAAATCAGAGAACTATATAGCATTATGACCAGCTTACAAAAAAATTCACAAAAATCAGGAGATTGAAAATTACAGTCCCACAAAAAACCCCACAAATCTTTTCCATTCCCTATTAAATAAAGTTCACAACCGAAATTCCAGATATATGTAGTTAAGGTGTGGTAGTCAGCTCAGCAAACATTTATTAAGGCAAAAAACCCATGTTACTTTCATAAGAGAAATTAAAACATGAATTAGGCAGGCCTCTTACCTTGAGGATCTTGAAGCCTAATAGAAGATATTGGGAATCAAATACTGCGTGTGTGTGAGTGTGTGTGTGCACACACATGTGCATTATGCACGAATGCATAGGTAATATTCTTTATGGTAATATTTCTTTACCAATATGCATTGGTGATATTCTTTACCAATAAACAGACTCAGTTTGTTTCCAGATATAAATAAAATTCTGGACTATTTTCCTTTGGGGATATTACAGATCTGTGCAATTGTATTACTTATGATTCATATAGCCACGATTTCTAAAGTATCTGTTTACTGTCTAGATTCACAGTGACCCTAGTTCATCTCGCTGTATAAAATAGCCAGATTCTGAAAAGTTGTGTAAAAATGTGCTTTTGTATAAATGACATGATATTTTAATAATACTTAATGGCTAACTCAAATTTAAAATTTTAAAACTCATTCTAATTTAGATATTTCTGTAAAACCGGGCTTTCTCATATTATTTTTGCTTACCAAATATACGTGTACATGGGATGAGGAGAACGCACTGGCTTATTGCCAGAAAAGTTTTATTCTGAAACATTCAAACACTTTTTAAAAGGTGCTATGGGGCTTCCCTGGTGGCGCAGTGGTTGGGGGTCCGCCTGCCGATGCAGGGCACGTGGGTTTGTGCCCCGGTCCGGGAGGATGCCACATGCCGCGGAGCGCTGGGCCCGTGAGCCATGGCCGCTGGGCCTGCGCGTCCGGAGCCTGTGCTCCGCAGCGGGAGAGGCCACGGCAGTGAGAGGCCCGCCTACGCGCAAGGTGCTATGGAGAAGTGAAACCGTTAATTATATTGGAACATAATAAAGGCTGTTTCCAGTTTACTCTCGGGTTACATTTCAGATGTTAAGATGACTGGAATGCAGAGGTTTCTACGGGAAACAACGTTTTACATGCTGGGTTTTCAAGAAAACCACACAAAAGCAATTAGTTTATCTAAGGTATGGCTCAGTAATAACTGTTCTTAAACTTTGTTTTCTTCAACATTTGAGTGCTCCAGAGGAGGGAGATGGATCAACAGCCTTCTCATTCCTGCACTGCAGTCGTCAAGGGTGTCACAATCTCTAAGTGCAGTGACTGCTAAGCCGGGGCTCCTAGGGTGATGGGGACGAAGACCTGAGGGGTAGGACAACTGAGCTGCACAGCCCGGAAGGTGCATCAATGGTAAGGGACCTTTGGCTTTCTTTTCTAACCAGCTGTACTGCTAGTGTTACCGAATTGGTCGACTGGACTGCGCCAGGGTCCTAGCCCAGCCCGAGACCCCTTGCCTCAGCCAGAGAGGTTCCTTTTCTGATGGGATTCGCACAGCCAGTAAGGTAACCCGTGCTGAGACTGGAACGGCACAAGCTTTATTCAATGGCCAAAGAATGGAGAAGCGGGAACCTAGTTCACAAATCAACTTCTCAGCCCAATTGCGGCGGAGGCACCAAAGCTATGGGAGAGTCGCGGTAAAAGGGAGGGAATTGGAAAGAGTGAGAGGAATATTCATGAGTTATCCGAGAACAGGGGTGTGGTTTGGACTCGGAACTGATGCAACTCTCCTTTGCAGTCCTTGTAAGGACTTTTCTGGCTGTTGTCATGGTAACTGTCAACTGTCATGGCGCTTGTGGGTGTGTCGTTTAGCTAATGTATTATAATGAGCACATAATGAGGCTCGAGGTCCACTGGAAGACAAATGCTCTACCATCTTGGGCCTAGTAGGTTCTAACCAGTTCTTGTTTTCTTCTCTTTGCAGCTTCCTCCTGAAACTTAGATAAGAGTAATTGGTTCCTATGTGAGGGAGGGGCAGGGGTATGATTCTGGAGCAACAGCCTTGGTAACACCGTCACTGAGATCAATGAAAGGAAAAGAGACATCAAGTAGAGTGACTTCATCTTATGCACTCTCCAATCTCCAAACAACTAGTTAGATGATGATAGATGGATAGATGGATGACAGCTAGGAAGAAGCTTTTAGACTCATAGGAGAAGATAAAGGGATATGTGCAGTATACATCTGGTAGCTACAATCCTGATTTCAAAGTCAGACTACGTAAATTCTGATCTCTGATTTGCTACTTGGAAGTTGCATGATTTGGGGCAAGTACTGAAACCTCTCTAGGTTTCTGGTTCCCAATCAGAAAAAAATGGAGGTAATCATAGTACTGAATTCACAGGATGTGGTAACTCAGATCATCCCTGTAAAGGGAGGAGCACAAGTTAAGAACCTAGGAAGCTCTCAGTAATCACAGTGGCAGCGGCAGCAACGTTTTCATGGCATACAGTTGAAGGCTGCAGGGATATGGAGAACAGCATATTCCAGATTAACTGGATCGGTTCCAGTTTAACTAGATTTGTTACCTTGCCCAGGTCATTCCATTTCCTCGGGTCTCAGTTTCCTCAGGTAAAATAAGGGGGTAGGTCTAGATAAACTAGTGCTCCTCGAATTTCGCTGTGCATAGAATCACCTGAGGATATTGTTTAAAACGTAGATTTTGGGGGCTTCCCTGGTGGCACAGTGGTTGAGAGTCCGCCTGCCGATGCAGGGGACATGGGTTCATGCTCCGGTCCAGGAAGATCCCACATGCCGCGGAGCAGCTGGGCCCGTGAGCCATGGCCGCTGAGCCTACGCGTCCGGAGCCTGTGCTCCGCAGCGGGAGAGGCCACAACAGTGAGAGGCCCACATACCGCAAAAAAAAAAAAAAAAATTATCCATTGAGACTCTCATTATCATCATGATCATCACCATTATCAGTAAGTTAGGGGCACTGGAAGGCTGAGCACTATCATCCCAATTCTATATATTTTCCTTTCTACAACAGTGGTTCTCAGACTTCAGTGCACACCAGAATCAACTGGAGGGCTTGTTAAACACAGATGGCTGGGCTGCACCCCCAGAGGCTCTGATTTAGTGACAAGGTCTTGGGTGGGACCCAAGATTCTACATTTCTAACAGGTCTGAAAAACCACACTTTGAAAACCACTGATCTACAGAATTACTTCCTATAACTGGCATGATTAGGAAATGAAGAATCCCTGGCAAGTGAATTTTCCACATAAATGAAGCTGACCTCACATGAGATACTTTCTTATTTCTATCCATTTTTGATGAAAGTTTTTTAAGTATCATTTTTATTCTTATGTCTGTGAGCAAGGGCCCTTATATACAATTAAAATCAGCAAGCAGTTCATCTGGATTTCAGAAGGGATGAGAAACTGTGGCCTTTGACTTATGAATGTAAAATGAACCTGAAGGAACAGTTCTAGATCCCTAAAAGAGATAGTGGTGATACTTAATAGTCAGCATGAGTTCCCTAAGAGTGAGTATCTCAGGCTAACCTTATTTTCTTGTTATGATTTCTAGATTGGCAAATTGGAGAAGGGATGCAAGTATAGAAATTGGACTACTCAGGAATACCAGCCAATATCAACGTATTTTGAGATAGAAGATGTCGTCCTGAGTAGATGTTTCTTGACGGGTACCAGCCGATTTTATCCTTAGCCTTGTCTTACTCTTTGTCAATTTGATTGAAAAATTCTGAGTCAGAATATAACACATTCCCATTCCCATGGGGGTTAAAACATAAGTGAGAAAACCATTTGACAGGAAAAATAAAGGGTTTGAAAGTCTGGCAGGGGAGGGGGAGGGTAGACTATGAGTCCCCCCACCCCCCAGTCCAGAAGTCTGTGGTTCTCTGATAGGATCACTTCTTATGGTAACTGTGGCATAATATCCAACACAGGTAGGTGACTGCCTTAGAGTTTTTGGTCTTTGCTGACAGGATGACAGCAAATGAACTCTAATTCCCAGTAACACACTCCTTGCTGCCCACCCAGTTTACACCCTTTCACGTATGTTTTCTTTTCAACCTGTTCTTAGATTGTTCCTTCCACTCTACAGAGGTATGTGAAACCGGTAACAAGACTTGATAGGAAATGTAAATGCAAGGAGAGTAAGCCGATCAGTGAAGAACATAAGTGACCATTTGTGGGGTTTTGCTTTAGGGTCTCAGAGGGTGCTTTCTGTTAAGTGTATGTTCTAGAGGAATGAAATTATCCAAACTTTGGCCTCCAGAGCTGTCCTATGTCACCATAAGAAGACTCAACCGTGTTTTCAGTGATCATTCACATTTCAGAGCAAACTGTGTTCATTTTATTCAAAGGTGACTTCTGAAAAGGTTGCTGCAAATGAACAGAATGTGAAACAGCGTAATGCTCTATATTCTGCTTGAAAATATTTGTTGTTCAATTAAATTCGGTTACAAGCTCAGTGTTAAGCTAACTGTCCTGTATCCGTATATGTATACATACCCTGCATGCAATCCCCAATCTCTCATTTGCTATTGCCAAGGAGATAACTCCTAATGACAGATGGGAAAATGTTTTAATTAGAAAAGAGTTCAGAAAATAGGTAACCAACAAGGACCTACTGTATAGCACAGGGAACTCTACTCAATACTCCGTAATAACCTATATGGGAAAAGAATCTGAAAAAGAATGGATATATATGTATATGTATAATTGATTCACTTTGCTGTACACCTGAAACTAACGCAATATTGTAAATCAACTATACGCCAATAAAAATTTTAAAAAAAAAAGAAAGAAAAGAGTTCAGAGGAAACCTAAATAAATCATTCTCATTCTACTTCACTACTTTGTTCCACATCTGCTTTCCCTGGGTGGCACCCTAGTAGTGAGGACCTTCTTAACCGTACATCAGCTTTACTTGATAGACTGTCTGATGGGCACTTATGTCCCTTAATCAGTGAGTATCTTCAGTCAAGTCTAGGTTACGGTCTGACAGGTTTTTCATTTATCATTCCTAATGACCTGTAAGTATTTCACTGACTTGGGATTTTATTTCTGAGGTAAGCATTTCGCTGACTAGCCGTGGGTCATGTAGGCATATTAACAACTCTCTGCTCATTTATCCTCATTGGGCAGCCGACCTTCACAGGGTAAACCACGTCCTTTTGGCTCTCATGATTTCGTGATGTTGGCAGTAGCAGTGAGTATGCATCACTTTCTCTAATCCACAGCCTGAGAAAAAGAACCTTCTTTGTAGAGTCCTTTCAACTTGAGTAGGTTATTTATCTGCTGATGTATTCTGAAAAGATGAATTGTTTTATGTTGTAATGTTTCCACTGAGTAATGAGGTAGCATGTGAGCAAGGCAAGAGAAAGTATAGAATGATGAATTTAAATACACACTTTCTGGGCTTCCCTGGTGGCGCAGTGGTTGAGAGTCCGCATGCCGATGCAGGGGACACGGGTTCGTGTCCCTGTCCGGGAAGATCCCACATGCCGCGAAGCGGCTGGGCCCGTGAGCCATGGCCGCTGAGCCTGCGCGTCCGGAGACTGTGCTCCGCAACGGGAGAGGCCACAACAGTGAGAGGCCCGCGTACCGCAAAAACAACAACAAAAATAAAATAATAAAATAAATACACAATTTCTGTATTGAGACATCTATAAAAGGGAACGAGGTGACACTACAAGATATTTAGATCCATTCTGGGGTGCTGTGTATTTCCCAGGTTATTAATTTCTTTGCTGCATTTTTAGGGACTTACGGTCAAACAAAAGAACTGCAGGTGATTCATAACTAGTGAATGTGCCTTTTTTAACTTTGCAGCAACGCTTGTAAAATCATCTCACTTCTTGGTACATTCATTTCTGTCTATTGGGCAGTTTGTGAGAAGTCTGTTATTTCAACAGATTTTTTAAAATCTGTTTGCTGATTTTTTTTCTTTTCCTCTATTTTGAGGAAAACTAAGTTTTTGAGTCAACTAAATGGTTTTAGGATAGAAATGGATTAAATAATATGTTATTAATAAACTGCACATTTTCTCTGTTCTCTGTCAGGTGCTGAAACATGCCAGTAAGCAGTTTCTTAATCTAGAAAATCATTTCGGCAGCAAAGTTCAAATTTTCTGACAATATGGTAGAAGAATGGTTCTCAGCTGGGGGTGAGTTTGCTCCCTAGGGGACATTTGGCAAAGTCCGGAGACAGTTTTGATTGTCACATCCTGGGGAGGGGGCAGGGGAGGGGAGCACGAGGTGGATGGGTACGCTGCTGGCATCTAGTGGGTAGAGGCCAAGGATGCTGCCCAGCTCCCTCCAGTGAGTGCAAACCACAACGAAGGCTTACCCAGCCCAGAACATCGAGAGTGCTGAGATTGAAGAAACCTGGCCTGGAATCTTTTTTAACTATAAAGGCAATGGAAAACTATTGAGAGAGTCTGAACTTTACATACTGGATCACGATCCTTTTCAAAGGTGAGAATGTAGCAACCCTGAAAGAGGAACTCAATCTAGGATATCAGAAGAAAGGAAACATTTGTTCCTTTGGGTTCCACATCCCATTAAGAAACAGAAGTGCGTGAACCTTTCCATGACATTGAATCATGAAAACTAGTGTTCATTAGTTCCTACAAATCATCTTATTTGTTATTCCTAATTTTAAGGTGCTGTGAAATCAGGATATGGCATCACTGTACACCAGGAAATCTGTTCTTCCCTTTTCTAATAGTGCATAAGCTGATGGTTAAAGATGGTCTCGAACTTGTGAAAGTATATCCTATCCTTCTTCTGCTTTTTATCCTGCTTACAGAGCACAGCATTTAAAACAGGGCAATAATTTAAAGCAGATGTTTTCTAAATTACTTTTTGTTCAAATCCAGCAATATGGTAAAAGAAAAAAAACTGGGAAACGTTGATGGGGCTTCGGGATAAAGGACTTTATATATTGCACAATGATTTGAGTGTTCTCTTCTTTTTCAGGACACATTCTGGTGGATTCTCTTGCCATTTCCTTCTGCCTTACCTGTTGCTTTACCCTGATTCACTCTTGGTTTCTCATAGCATATGTTATATATATATTCTACTATGCCTATGATAGTCTTTCCTTAACGTTTCTTCCCACTGGCCACTGACTTTTCTTTCTTCCCACTGGCCACTGGCCACGTTTCTTCCCAGTGGCCACTGGCCACTGACTTCCCACTTCCCACTGACTTTTATATATTATAAAAACCCTTTCTTATAGCTTAGAGGTTAAGTAAATTATCTTAGGTAATTTGCTTAATTTCTTACAAGTCTCAGTTTCCTCATCTGTAAAATGGGAATACTACTACTATCTCTCTAAGAGGGTTGTTGTGTATAATAAGTGGAGCTTAGAAGGTGTCGGGCACATAATAGATGCTCATTAAATAATAGCCGTTATTCCTTTTTGAAAAAAAAATTGGAGCAGGATTTGAAACCGTATATTCATTAAATATTTACTAAGCATTTTCTATGGGTTTGGTCCTATGTTAGGTGCTTGGGATACTTCAGAAAACAAAACACAAAACTTGAAAACCCTGCTGTCATGGAACTTACACACACACATATACACGCAAAAGCAAACATATATGTACATGTAAAAAAACATGTGCACACCACAATAACATAAACATTCTGTGACTCTTCCCTTACTTATTTCAGAACTTAATTGAGAGTAAACATTCTTCCTCCAATTGGCCAAAATCGCACGGTGAAGAGCAATTACAGAATTCGAAAGAAACGCTTTTCTTTTGAATACCGTTTCTTTCAGGTTTTAAACAAAATAAACGTGTATTTAGAAAATATATGAAGTTGGCCTGTCTTCAGAAGAAAATCACACAGAATGGCAATCGGTACAAAACCAATGGGGAAGGAGGGAATCGACTATTTAGATATTGTTTCAATTGCTCCAAGAATGATTGAAGAAGAAATGTATCCACAGAAGATTTACTTATTGCTTTTGAAGGTGAAAATAAACAATTCATAGACTGCAGACAGACCAAGTGAATGACAGTGCAACACAGTTTCTAAAACACACAAAAAAGGGTATAAAATCTCATCCAAGAATCCATGAGCCTTCCACGACTCATGGTAGAAACTTCTTTCTTCTGTCTCAGTGTTTTCCCCACGTCCCTTCACCTTGTGGTCTGCTACCTATCCCTCAGCACTTAGCTGAAATGTCTCTCTCAGAGAAGCCTTCCCTGGCCGCCCCGGCTAAACTAAGTGCTTTCACCCATCATCCTTCTTTATGCCACCTTCTGTTTTTCTTTGTCTATCTATCTATATGTCTATCTATGTATCTATCTATCTGGGTATATATATATATATATATATATATATTTTTTTTTTTTTTTTTTGCGGTATGCAGGCCTCTCACTGTTGTGGCCTCTCCCATTGTGGAGCACAGGCTCCCGACGCGCAGGCTCAGTGGCCATGGTTCACGGGCCCAGCCGCTCCGCGTCACATGGGATCTTCCCAGACCGGGGCACGAACCCGTGTGCCCTGCATCGGCAGGCAGACTCTCAACCAATGTGCCACCAGGGAAGCCCCTAGCTGGGTATATTTTTAAACGTCTTTCTAGTCCACTTGACTCAAAGTTCCACAAACGGAAGGATTATCTTACTTTGTCCACCGTGATCTTTCAAGAGCCCAGCACCTGATCCCAACTTTGCCCTCAATGAATGTTTATGGAGGAGATAAAACTACACACTCAAGGTGTATTGACCGCTGTCAGTGAAAATAATCAATAAACACTCTACAATAAAAATAGAAAAGAGTTTTATTTGAGCCGAACTAAGGACTATAGCCCCGAAGACAGCCTCCCGGATTACTCTGAGGAATGGCTCCAGGGAAGCACGGTTTTCAGCACAGTTTTATATCTTGTCAGAACAAAGAACATCAAAGAAGTCAGGGAGACCTTCCTTCAAGGTTTAAAAAAAACAGACCAGCACGTACACAGCAAATCAGTATGGCCTTAGCACCTGGGAAGGGAAGCTTATCACTGAAGGGGTTACCAACACGGGCATCCCAGGAAGGGAGGCATTTCATGGGCATTCTTCACTTCTGGCCCATATGCACCCTTTTCTCTTATAATTAAAGCAGATGTCCAATTATGTCTGATAGGCCACACCTAAACACCTAAAACAGGGTGTTTTAAGTGGCATCAAACTCAAGTTAACTCGTGCGTAAGCCAGAATGACTTTCCCATAACTCAATATGTGAACATTCTTTCCTCCCTGTCAAGAGTGCCGAGACTGTCAAAGCATGCTTCCTACCATTTGCTGTGATAAGGTGAACACACCCTACCACCTTGTGCTGTGTGCAAATACATTGCATTATTTGGCCTCGGTCATTTTTTCCTGTGGATGCATGTGGCATAAAAGGAAGGTGAACTCCAACCTACAGTATGTGGCACAGTTATGCCAAGACTATGCCACTCCACACCGTGACCTTTGCTCTTGGCTTTTGGTATCAATCTCTGAAGCCACGTGTCTAGTCTTGATACAGAAAAATTCCTGGCACGATGCCCTAAGCCGAGCAAAGAACCAGGGATAGGTTAGGAGGGCCCTTGGAAGTTATTGTTCAATTACAAGAGAAGGAAAGGGACCTGTGATTGTCCTCATTCAAAACTTCTCAAGCCAGATGTCTGGCTCTGTGCCTCTGAATATCAGCCATTTGCCTCAGTTACATCCTAGCAAAGTGATGTTGCTAATCCTCCCCTCGAAGGGCAGAGTCTGTTTTTCCTTCCCTTCAATCCAAATTGAACAAAGGACTCACTTTGGCTGATCGAACTTTGCAAATGTGACATAAGCAGAGACTCAAAAAGTGCTGTGCTTTGGGGTTTGCTCTCTTGCTGGTCTTTGGGCTGAGACCACCATGTGCAGGAAATGAAAGACCACTAGGAACAAGGCTGATCCATTATACCCAAGGGCCACCCAGGCTGACCAGGCTGCCAACCACCAGAATGTAAGTGAGATGACCATAGATCATCCAACTCCAAATTAAGGAACTGCCCAGATAACCCACAGAATCATGAAAAATAATAAATGATTTTTTAAAAAGTCATTAACAGTGGGGTGGCTTGTTACATAGCAGGAGCTAATTGATACAGTTAACTCACCAGTGACATATTACTGTGTGACTGACCAAGGAGGCATGTCTGATGGCCAGAACTGAGAGGTTGGTAGAGTTTGTTGAACTCACTAGTGCCTTGAGATTGTCCAAAGAATGAAAAAGAGACTTACTGATGCAAAGTTTGGGAATCACTACATTCTAAAGCATTTTCCACTTAGAGATTTGCAAAATAAATTAGTACATTAAATATTCTGAGGAATCATACAGTTAGAAAAAAAAAGCTGCTAAAAGAAGTTTGAAAGTCTCCTCACTTTCCAAACTTTTATGACCTCTTAGCATTAACGTTGCTGACACCCTACTCTGAACAGAATAGTCAGGGAACTGGACAAGAACTGTGAGATCTGGGTTATGGCCCAAGACATAGTATTTACAAACCGTAGAGTGTCTTTAGCGAATCTAACTTGGTAGAATTAGGTAAAATGGAAGATATAATTCCTGCCCTGAGTCCCTTCTAGGTCTTTATCCACCTGTTCATGTCACTGGGATGGAAATTTAGATGATGCACTGACAGTTTGTGCTCTGTACCATATTCTTTTCTTTTCTTTTAATTTTCTGTCCACACCACACGGCATGTGGGATCTTAGTTCCCCAACCAGGGATCAAACCCGCACCCTCTGCACTGGAAGTGTGAAGTCTTAACCACTGGACCATCAGGGAAGTCCTCATACCGTATTCTGTTCTGATGCCAACCCTGAAGTGACAAATCATTCGTTTCAAAGTCTTTTTTGAGGTCCCGCTGTGTGTCAGATACTATTCTGAGTGCTGGGGATACGTTAGTGACCAATCCTCTCTCTGAGAGCTTGATTCTAGAAGAGGAAGCGGACATGAAATCTGGAAAGAAATAGCTAATATAACGTCAGATGGGAATAAGGACTTTGCGAAGCAAAACCAAGAAGGGGCTAGAGCATTGTTCTTAACTTCAGCTTGCATCAGAATCACCTGAGGATTTCTTTTCTTTTTCTTTTTTCTGTACGCGGGCCTCTCACCGTTGTGGCCTCTCCCATTGCGGAGCACAGCCTCCGGATGCGCAGGCTCAGCGGCCATGGCTCACGGGCCCAGCCGCTCCACGGCACGTGGGATCTTCCCACGCCGGGGCACGAACCCGTGTCCCCTACATCGGCAGGCGGACTCTCAACCACTGCGCCACCAGGGAAGCCCTCACCTGAGGATTTCTTACGATCCAGACTTCTTGGCCACATCCCCCAGGTTTCTGTTTCAGTAGTTCTCAAATGGGGTCTGAGAATTTTCATTTCTAACAAATTCCCAGGTGATGCTGATGTTGCAAGAAAGGAAAGGTCAGGAAAGTCTCCCGTCAGAGACTTCCCTGAAGTGAGAGAAGAAACCACGAAGTTTGGGAAGAGAATTTTAGGTGGAGGGCATAGCACAACACGTGCATAGGTCCCGAGGCAGAACTGAGCTTGTTATGCTGGAGGAATAGCAAGGACTAATTTTCCTAGTGTCCACAGGTCCTTCACAGGCCTGCTAGGCCCAATGCAATTGAGCTTTCAGCTGAACTATTGATAAAACTCACATTTAGAAATACTTAATAGGAAAAAAAAGGAGCTTTAGGACTTGAGGAGTTTAGGTTATATAATATGCCAAAACAAGAAGAGGAAACTGCTCACGTGTCATGTTTCACTGGTATAGGTCCACTGGTTTCAGTTTGGACACCAGAACTGGGTATCACTTAAATTCACAAAGTCCCCACGTCCTTGCCTCTGGCTTGCCGAAAAGGTCTGTGATTTTTCAGGACAAGACTTATCTCAACATGGCTCTCTCTGTATTTGTGGATTTCCCTAGACAACAGTGCAGACGACGGTGCATTCCGTTATTTAGAATGCTCTACATTTGGGAGAAGTTTTTCACACTCTTTATCTCATTAGAGCCTCACAATTCAATTTCACGCAGAAACTATCATTCCCATGCTACAGATGAGAAAACTGAGGTTTGGAGAAGCCAAGACTCAGAACCATTTCTTTCTTTACTCTTCCTATGGTCTTCTTTCTGAATGGCAAACTGATTGTGCAAGCTGTGACACGTACGAGGTAAGTCGTGGAGTCAGGCGGGGTGGGGGGACCGGGGCCAAGCCCGTGACCTTCCCGCTACTGCCTTTCTTGAGGACATTTGGTCTCAAGATGGTAGGTCTCATTGCCTACCACTCGTGTGCATTTTTTCATCATCTTCCATGATAAAAAGGAGGACTAGGGACGTCCCTGGTGGCGCAGTGGTTAAGAATCCGCCTGCCAATGCAGGGGACATGGATTCAAGCCCTGGTCCAGGAAGATCCCACATGCCACGGAGCAGCTAAGCCCGTGCGCCACAACTACTGAGCCCACTCACCTAGAGCCCGTGCTCCACAACAAGAGAAGCCCCCTGCAATGAGAAACCCACGCACCACAACGAAGAGTAGCCCCTGCCCGCCGCAACTAGAGAAAGCCCCATGCGCAGCAACGAAGACCCAATGTAGCCAAAAATAAATGTTAATTTAAAAAATGTTTTTTAATAAATAAAAAGGAGGACTAAACTTCACTGAGCACTCAAGATCTAGGCACTTGATTCAACATGTTTAAAGTGAGATTCTAGTTAATCCCCTTGGCAACGAGGATTTGTTCCATCTTGTAGGTGAAAATAACTGAGGCTCAAGGAAGTTAACTAATGGGTCTGAGGGCAATAATGTGAGTGGCTCCACATCACTTCTCATGACTGGTCTTTCCTCTAACCTCAATAGCCACAAAGGCTTCTTTCAAACACTCCACTGAAGCCCGAAGGAAGAACCAAGAAGTGGGTACACACTTCTTGGTAGGAATGAGACACCTCCTGGTAGAACAGTTTCGTGGCAGTCAACCCAACAAGTCATTCTTTTTATGCTCAGAGGTAAAAGGCAGTAAAAAAATTAATCTAGAGGGAATGACCACCCCCTCCTTTAAAAAACTCAGATGTCCTCATATGAAGAACTATACTGCATCATTATCATTGTCATTATTATTTATTTATTTATTAAGACTTTATTGTTTAGAGTAGTTTTAGGTTCACCACAAAACTGAGGGGGAGGTACAGACATTTCCCATATACCAACGGCCTCTTACACAGGCATGGCCTCCTCCATTGTCAACATCCCCCATCAGAGTGGTACATGTGTTATAATCAATGAACCTTCACTGACACAACATAATTACCCAAAGTCCATAGTTTACATGATGGTTCACTCTTGGTGTTGTGTGGGTTTGGACAAATGTATAATGACATGTATCCATCATTATAGCATCATACAGAGGAGTTTCACTGCCCTACAAGTCTGCTGTGCTCCACCTGTTCATTGCTCTCCCAACTGCCAGCCCCCGCCAACCACTGATCTTTTTACTGCCTCCATAGCTTTGCCTTTTCCAGAATGTCATACAGTTGGAATTTTACAGTAAGTAGCCTTTTCAGATTGGCTTCTTTCATTTACGAATATGCACTTAATGTTTCTCCGAGTCTTTTCCTGGCTTGGTAGCTCATTTCTTTTCAGTGCTGAATACTATTCCATTGTCTGGATGTACCACAGTTTATATTTTTCCCCACTGAAGGCCATCTTGGTTACTTCCAAATTTGGGCAGTTATGAATAAAGCTGCTATAAACAATTGTGTGCAGGTTCTTGTGTGAACATAAGCTTTCAGCTTCTTTGGGTAGATACCAAGGAGCACGATTGCTGGATCACATCTGAAGAGTATGTTTAGTTTTGTAAGAAACCGCCAAACTATCTTCCAAAGTGCCTGCACCATTTTGCATTTCCGTCAGCAAGGAATGAGGGTTCCGTTTGCTCCACGTCATCGTCAGCATTTGATGTTGTCAGTGTTCTGGATTTTGGCCATTCTAATAGGCGTGTCATTTTTGTTTTAATTTGCATTTCCCTGACATAAGATGTGGAGCATCTTTTCATATGCTTATTTTCCACCTGTTTTTCTTCCTTGATGAGGTGTCTGTTAAGGTCTTTGGCCCATTTTCTAATTGGGTTGTTCGTTTTCTTCTTGTTGACTTTTAAGACCTCTTTGTATATTTTGAATAACAGTCTTTTATCAGATATGTCTTTTGCAAACATTTTCTTCCACTCTGTGGCTTGTCTTCTCATTCTCTTGACGTTGTCTTTGGCAGACCAACAGTTTTTACTTTTAATGAAGTTCAGCTTATCAAGTCTTTCTTTTGTGAATTGTGCCTTTGGTGTTATAAAAAGTTATGGGCATACCCATGGTTATTTAGGCTTTCTCCTGTTATATTTTGGAGTTTTATAATTTTTCATTCTACATTTAGATTTACGATCCACTTCAAGTTAATTTTTGTGAAGGGTGTAAGGTTTGTGTCTAGCTTCATTGTTTTGAATGTGGATGTCCAGTTGTTCCAGCACCTTTTGTTGAAGAGACTATCTTTGCTCCGTTCTACTGCTCTTGCTACTTTGTCAAAGGTCAGTTGATTATATTTATGGGGATTTCTTTCTGGGATCTCTGTTCTGTTCAGTTGATCTATTTGTCTACAGTTTTGCCAGTACTACTGTAGCTCACTAGAGTCTTGATATTGGGTAATGTCAGTTCTCCGCCTTTCTTCTATTCCTTCAATATTTTGTTGGCTATTCTGGGTCTTTTGCCTCTCCATATAAACTTTAGAATTAGTTTGTCATTATCTGAAAAATGACAGCTGTAATTCTGATTGGAGTTGCATCAAATCTACAGATCAGATTGGGAAGAACTGACATCTTGGCAACATTGAGTCTTCCCATCCATCAGCATGGACCATCTCTCCATTTATTTAGTTATCTGATTTTGTTCACCATCATCATTTTTTAACGTCATGAACAAGTGCAAGAATGAGTAAGAATCATTAAAAGAAATGCCAGAAAAGAACATTTGATGATCTGCATTTTTAGATTTTCTTGCCATTAATTAATTAAATCCAAAAGTGATGCAAGTTCAACCTGTAGTTTATCCAAACAAACAAATAAAGCTTCCTGTCATTCAACTTACATATCTAATGGAAGATGCTGTTAAAATGACTGGGATAACAAAGAAACTGCTTTCCTTTCTTCCCAGTAGACACTGCCCCCATAAAGTGGAGAATAATATCAGATTCTGCTTTAAAAAATTAAATTTCCCAGGTTCTTAGTTTAGTTAATGAGTGCAAAAATACCGTTAAGAAGGAGTAAGGAGCTTTCCATAAAATAAAGGTATTTCTCTGGTCCTTAAATGGGAATGAAATTGCATTCAGTTTAAGAAATTAAGAGCTGGGAGTGATTTTAGGAATTACTTAGTCCAATTCCTTGCATTTATTTATGTGAATGGAATGACCAGAAAAGAAACGAGCAGGTCAAGATAATACAAGTAATTGTGACTATGGCTCAGACCAGATCAGCTCAGTGCCAAATCCAGCATTTGGAGATTTCTGGATGACTGTATTTTCACCCATTGGAAAAACATTTCCAGGCATTCTAGAAACTGGATACGTTGGTTGCAGTTAGGAAATGCTATGGAAAAAAATATTCACAAAAAGATTTTTTCAAAGAACGGAGTCATTTCTCTCAAAATACCATCATTAAAGGCTAGAACTTGTAGATCAGCAAAGGAGTCTGTCACCAGAAGATATTATTTCTGCAAGTCTGAATCCAACCATGTATCTGGTTTGTGCTCAGTCTTTGCCAAGATAAGAGCACCCCTCCTCTTTCAGAGAATTTACGTCCTGTTCAACGACGTGAAGCCCCACAAGGGGAGGGATTTGTCTACCCTGCTCACTCTTCTCTCTCCAGAGCCTATAATAGTGCCAGCCCAGGGATAGGCAGCTTGGAAACACTGTTACAAATTTCTGTTGCATTAATTAATTTATAAAGATGTATCTTCAAGAAAAGCTTTTAGCCTTTGGCATTTTTCTAAGTTTTCCAAGATCATCAATTTATTTTTTTCCCAAAATAACAGATCATTCTCACTGACCACCTGCTTTGTGCCAAACTCTGTGTACAGCATATCCATCTACTGTCGTAGTTATTCCTCACACCATCCCTAGAAGCAGGCATGGTTACCTTCCCCATTCTTATAGATAAGGAAGCTGAGACGCAGAGAAGCTAAGTTACCTGCCCAAAGTGGTCAGAAAAGACACAGACCTGGAGCTCAAATCCTTAGCCAGCCATTATTTGGCATGACCACAGTGGGAGGTTTTGTTCTAAATCTGCATAAACGGTAATTCAGGTCTTTCTTATTTTCTCTGCCAATTCTGGATTCAATTGTTTGCTCCAAGTGTATCATCTCTAGATGTTCAAAATCTGTTCTGCAGTGCATCTGTAGCAGCTGTGTGATTAATATTTTACACAATGCTTTGTAAATTTGGGATGAGGCAGGTTTATTGCAAAGTGCTATGATACATGGAAATAAGAAGTGTCTTTAAGATCTGTATTGTCCTCAATTTGAGAATCTCATTTAAACTGACAAAGACAAGGAAATTCGAAGTTATGATGGTCACTCAGGGATTTTAAGAATCTGGAAATAGCCCATAATCCTAAGCATTATATGTGTTATTGTTTGTAGATGAATTAGTTTATTCCATGAAAATGAGTAAGATTCACTTTATTCCCTTCCTAAATAGAAAGAATATTTTCACCGAATTTTCAAAAATTACATTTCCACTTTCAGTGCATATAAACATAACTCCAAAAAAGAAGTACGCTTAATTGACATGTTTGGGGAAGATGTGTCTTGAACCACTAGATTTCTTCTGTGACTGACAAAGAATTTAACAATGTACTATATTTTTGTGTGCTCACAATGGACATAGATTATTACAGTCCACTTAGGAACTACTCAGCTCATCTTAAACTGATCTTTCAGACCGCTGAAAATCAAGATTTAATTTAGAAGTGTTTTGGTATTCTTACCTTCCTTTCCCCATTCACTTTTTTCCAAATGCACTTTAATTAATCAGCATCTTCATTTCTACATAGGCTTTTAGTCTGTGGCTTAGTTCATAAGAAATGATTGGTAGCTTCAAACAGAGCTTGTATTTGCTACATAAGGCAATACTAGTTTTAAATATTCATTATTTTGAACACTTTCATACTTGTGTTAAGGATGATATTTATTCACTCAGTGTAGACCTCACATGACTTTATTTGAATATTTTATTTGTGATAACTTTAAGAACGAACAGAAGTCAGCAAATGCTAATTGCCCATTTCCTAGCTGCTCATAACTGTGCTCGTACCTCAGAGAGCCTTAATAGAATGATTAAGAAATGATATATGACCAGCAATTCCACTTCTAAGCATATTCCCAAGAGATATGAGTGCATGTATCCATAAAAAGAATTGTTCAGACATAGCTGCTTTATTTGTAATAGTCCCAAACTGGAAACAACCCAAATGTCCATCAATCATAGAATGAATAAACAAGTTGTGGTATATTTATATGATTAAATATAAAATAGAAATGAAAAATAGAAGACCTTTCTAATCCACCCCATAACATGGATTGATCTCAAAGACATTACAATGAGTAAAAGAAACCAGATATAAGAGTGTGATTCTCTTTGTATGGGGTCCAAGAACCAGTGAAGTTTATAACCGATGATAGCAGTCGAAATAGCGTTTCCTCCAGAAGGTAGTGGTTGTCAAGAGAGAAAAGATATAGGAACTTCCCTGGTGGTGCAGTGGTTAAGAATCTGCCTGCCAATGCAGGGGACACGGGTTTGAGCCCTGGTCCGGGAAGATCCCACATGCCACGGTGCAACTAAGCCCATGCGCCACAGCTACTGAGCCTGTGCTCTAGAGCCCGTGAGCCACAACTACTGAAATCCGTGCGCCTAGAGCCGGTGCTCTGCAACAAGAGAAGCCACCGCAATGAGAAGCCCGCGCACCGCAACGAAGAGTAGCCCCCCCTCACCACAGCTAGAGAAAGCCCGCGTGCAGCAACAAAGACCTAAATGCAGCCAAATAAATATTAAAAAAAGAAAGAAAAGATACAGAGAAACCTTCTGGCTTGCTGGAAATGTTTTCAATCTTGTCTGGGTGGTGACTACACAAGGGTATAAAAATATAAAAACTCATCAAACTGAACACTGAGGATCTGTCTATTTTACTATTATGTAAATTTCATTTCAATTAAAAAATCACCACTGAACTTTTTTATAACACAGCATTTTGTTGTAGAGCTTTATGCATGTTGATATGCCTAGGCCTGTTTCATTATTTGAACTATATCTGTTTAAAGCAAAGATGGTTTATGCTCTGGTGGAGTTTGGTTTGGCGGATGGGTGTGTTGGGATAACACTAGCTACTGTTTCACATTTCAGCGGCTTCACACAACAGAAGTCGATGCTTCGAACACTGTCCAGGTCAGCGTGGATGTTCTCGGACTTTTCCATATGGTGGTAAAGGGACCCAGGCTCCTTACAGCTTGTGGCTTACGACTTCCTGCCCAGGAGCCTCAGGATCTTCTACCTCCCATTGGAAAACAGGGGAGCGAATGTAATTAGGGCATTTTCTAGGTTACTACCTGGTGACATGCATGTTTTATTTAGGCCTCTTCTGATTGTCCCAGGGCACAACAGCCCCTTAAGTGAGGTGCTAGAGGGACATCGCGTGACTCCCAGGACCACCTCACATTTTCTGGCTCCGCCACTTCCTCTCCTGCATACACAAAGCACGAGGGGCTGGTTCAGAGCAGCCTTGGCCACCAGAGCCTGGGCCTGAGCTTGAGCAAATTATTTGATCTGCCTCTGTCTTAGTTTCCACATCTGAAAAATGGAGTGCATAACAGTACTGCTTCACAGAGCTCCTGGGCAAACTTTAAAAAAGATGTGAAGTGTTTAGGACAATATCGGGAACATAATACAAGTTTAATAAATGTCAGCTGTACTGTATACTCCTTGCTATAACTAGCCATGCCAGAATGTCTACTTCCCCTTCCACGTGTCCTAGGCTTCTACCATGACAAAGAATCAACTTCTTTCCCCCAGCCAGCTCTACGGGCATAGATTTGTGCAGTCACATGGGGCCCCATGCTTGGGGCCTGGCACTTAGCTTAACACTCTGTCTTTACCATCTTGAAATTACTAGTAATTTTGTCTTTGAACTTGCGTTTTGTAAGTGAAGTCTGGAGCAGAGGAAATCCACACAATATACGTGTCCATTGTGTTCTTCCCTGCTCGACTTACATCTGGCATGCTTGATGCCCCTTGAACACAGAATTCTGATGACTCCATGATGTCTGGGAGGTGAGCAAAACTCCAATCAGGTCCAGGGTAAGCATGTTACATCAACAACTAAGTGGGACAACCCCAAGAGGCCATGCTTTCCATTCCAACCAGAACGTGCTTTGAATGCAAAAGAAAGACAACAACCAAGGAATCCTAACATGTCCTTTCTTACTTGTTTTCCTTCCCTGTATTAGCTAACCATTTACTCTGAAATGCAGACATAGAAGGAAAGGGCAACCCATAGTTCCTCTTCCTTTCAGTTCTTCCTTATTCATCAGTAAGTCAAAGGTAGAGTGTGGGTAGAATGGGCACGTATCAAGAAGCCAAGACGTGGAAGCAACCTAAGTGTCCATCAACAGATGAATGGATAAAGAAGATGTGGTACATATATACAATGGAATACTACTCAGCCAGATAAAAGAATGAAATAATGCCATTTGCAGCAACACAGATGAACCTAGAGATTATCATACTAAGTGAAGTAAGCCAGACAAAGACAAATATCATATGATATCACTTATCTGTGGAATCTAAAAATTAATACAAATGAACTTATTTACAGAACAGAAACAGACACACAGACATAGAAAACAAATTTATGGTTAGCAAAGAGGAAAGGCAGGGGAGGGATAAATTAGGGGTTTGGGATTAGCAGATACACACTATATATAAAATAGATTATCAACAAGGTCCTACTGTATAACACAGGGAACTACATTCAATATCCTGTAATAAACTATAATGGAAAAGAATATGAAAAATTATATATACATATGCATAACTGAGTTACTTTTCTGTACACCTGAAACTAACACAACGTTGTAAATCAACTCTACTTCAATCTTTTAAAAAAGCATTTGAGTCAGTTTTGTGCTGTGTTTCAACTGTTCTGGTAAGTATGAAACACATCTGCATATGTGAACCACAATGTACATGTGCACAGACTCGCTACAAAGCACAGATTGCGGTGATTTCATAATGAGTTAAATGCTCTTATATCTTTCCTTAAAACTAGCATGGCACGATCTAAAAATGAAGGGCAACATTGATGCTAATCATTTAAAATGCTAATGCTTATTTTTCTTTACTTAGAATGATATTAAATAGCAAATAAAAAATACCATAACCTTTCCAAAGAGAACACATGGAAGAAAGGAGATAGCGTTATATTTTGTGTCTTTCGTGGCACTTTTTTTTCTTGCTTTTTGAATAAAGGGCACTGTATTTTCATTTTGCTAATAATATAGCCAGCGGCATGTTTCCCTCTCTCCAGCTTCTCCCCAAAGTTCCACCCAGGACCTTCTGCAGAAAATCTTGTGCAATCCCCCCATTCTTCCTCACCAGCAACAATCTAGCAATTTACTTTTATATATTTCCCATTGCATCTTCACTCTTAGAGTTAATATTGAACATGTCATCTCCCCTAATAGCCTGTCTTTCCTCTGAAGGGCAGGGATGAACTTCGCATTCTTATTTGCCTGGCCATGGACCAGAATCACTGGGGCCCTCATAGCCAAAATAAATTCCAGGAACTAACGATGAACAGAGAGGATCAGGAGCTCCAGGGCTGGGTCATTTGGTCACACAGCTAGCTTGAGAAGTAGTTGGATGAATGAAAGAATACCAGTGGTTCTGGTCCCTAGAATGGCACGTCTTCCGGTTCCGGTTCCAATACTCCCTGGTAAAATCCGGTCCATCCTTAATGGACTTTAAGGGCAAATTGTTCAGTGAAATCTCCCAAATTTTCTCCTCCCCTCACACCACATCTCTAAATTCCCTAGCTTCAAGTTCCTTACCCTATATTAATTATCTTCAACACTAATAAAATTTTAATTGAATTGTACTTCTCTGATTGGACTCTGCTAGCACTGAGGGTATAGCAGAGGGAGACTAGGGTGAAGCCACTGAGGCCTTTGCCTTGAGTGCAAAATGTAAGAGAACATCAAAAAATCCAGTAATTGAGAAATGATATTTTATTGCCATATTTTAAACATCAAAACGAATGCAACAATTATCCATGATGAACAGTGTATCAAAATTTTCAGTCAAGAGAGGCTTGGACCCTGTGTTTGCACCACTGGTCTCATTGGCTTCAGTGTAATCCCAGCCCTGTTGGATCCTACGTTTTATTTATCTTCTTACCCCAGCAGTTGATGAATACATGAATATATGAATGAATCGCTTCCTTGAACCAAGTCATCAGCTTGAAATTTGTAGACCCTGGTAATGAGGATGGCTATGGTGAAAGGTGAGCATGGGTCATGAAAACAGCTTTTAGAACACGGGACCATGTGCTCTAAAATTTCAATATTATTTTTTACCTTCAATCAGGTCCCCATAAAAATTCTCCTCCAATGCACCCCTTTGTGTAAAATTAGAAAAATAAATGCCACGTTCTGTGAGTAACCCTTCCTCACCATGATGCAGCCTGAAAGACTGCCCTCAGTGGGCCGATTCAAATGGAATCATGCCGTTTCAATAACGTTGCCTTAAAATTGTTCTCCCTTATTGTTATATAACATTGCTTCATGAATTGCTTGAATAATGCCACGTTTATTTCGCTTTCATTTACTCTTTATTTCAGAAGTTTCCAGGCCAAATGAGATCAGAAAAACAAAGCCATTTGAACAAAGGGAAGCAACAGGTTTTGTTATATTTCATTCTCTGTGTGATGTTTCCTACTTAAGAAGGAATTTAGCTCCAAGTTAAACTCAGGAAGAGAATGCAAACTATTATATACAGGATGGATAAACAAGGTCCTACTGTACAGCACAGGGAACTATATTCAATATCCTGGGATAAACCATAATGGGAAAGAATATAAAAAAGAGTGTGGATATGCGTAAAACTGAGTCACTTTGCTGTACGGCAGAAATGAAACACAACATTGTAAATCAACTATAATAAAATTAAAAAAAAAAAAAAGCCCCAGAGGATTAGGGCCTATCATTCACCTTTGTGAAGGAGGAGTGACATCACGCCGCCCTCCCCACCCCCGCCCCCCTCCCCCCCTCCCCTCCTTGCAAAGTTGTTCCAGCGGCTCCATGGCCCCTGCGAAGACCGGCTGTCAACTGTGGGGGCCTGTCGGGGCAGGCTTCTCCGCCAGTGGCCAGCTTTTCACCCACAGTTAGCCACCAGGGGGCCGCCTGTTTGGATCAAATGGTGCAGACTCCACAGCTTTCCTCCAAACCAACCAAAACATCCCGGGCAGCTTTGGAGCAGAGCCCAGGAACTTAGCTGCAAAAGGAGAACAACTTCTCTCCAGCTACAAACCCTGCAAGTCCTAGGCTGCAGCCTTGTTAAAAGAGTGCAGAATAAAGCACGGATTTCTTGTCAAGGACCCAGGGGAAACAGAGTCCGTGGAGTCTGAAGGGAGAGGTCCCTCCCTCTCGCCAGGGAGCCTTGGGGTCTGCGACTCCCTCTCTCTCGACCCGCGCGCTGAAACTCTGTACTCAACAGCAGAAGCAGTTTCTGAATTCTTGACCGTTGTGGTAGTTCACGCTGTCAGTAGGCTTCTCATCCGTTTCCCTGGGACGCTCACAAGAATTGGGAATAAAACACGTCACCGGCTGGAAATTAGAAAACTCTCCAATAAATCATTGTTCAGACAGTTGAGGCTAAAAAAGCCACTGTCAAAATGGTTCGTTATACTAATACTTGTGTATATTGAATAATGAAGTCGGAATTATTTGATATTATCTATAAGAAAATCATTGTACTCTGCCGTCAAAATAGGTTTATTGTAACCCTAGCCTCCGACCGATGACGTTTTAATCTTCTTGGGTGCTCAGGATTTTCACAAGCATGCTTCCAGCCCAGGACGCAGCAGCCTGCTTGCTTTTCTCGTAGCCTGAACCCTTGGCGTTCAGGACTGGGGGTGGGGGTGGGGGGATTTTAGAAGCTCATATTTGACCGGGGCAGGACTTTCCAAGAGCATAAATTATTTTTGTCTTCCGGGTTTTATTTGTCCATGTCCAGGGCAAAGACAAATGAACAGGGCGGCCCTCCTGGAACCTGCGGAGGGTCCCCACCCTGCGCCCGTCTCCCAGGATGTGCCGGGTGGTGTGGAGGGGGTGTTTCCTTCAGGCGCAAGCCGGGTATTTTTTGCAAACTTTATTCCCGGGGGTGGCGATGATGGGGAACGCCAGACGCCCGGCGGGAGCGAGGCCCCGGGAGGAGCCAGATCGCCGTGTCGGCCCGACACGCGCCACAAGTGGTTCGCAGAAGGAGGGAGGAGCGCGGCGGCCCGGGCCAAGAGGAGCCCGTGCTTCTGGAAGTCACCCTTCCTCGGCCCCGTGTCCCTCGTCCCCCCGTCCCTTCCTCTTTGCCGACGAGAGGAATGACGCCCAAGCCCGAACCGCCGTGCGCACGCAACCTGGTGGGTGGACGCGCGCCACCAACACCGCCGCGACATCGCCACCCAGGGAGGACTCCCAGGGTGGAGGGCACGGCCGGGACGGGGACGAGGGGGAGCCCGCACCTGGGGCGGCAGGTGCGGAGGCGGCGAGCCGGGCGGCGCGTGAGGGGCGCGCTGGGCAGGGGGCGCGGGCCGGGGAGCGGCGGACGCGTCCGAGCTCCGGGCCGGGGCCGGGCGGTAGTGTCGGGGGCTGGCGGGCGGGCGGCCGGGCCGGCGGGGGACGACGGCGGCGGGGCGCGCGGCCGGGAGGCCATTTCCTCGCGGCGCCCCTGGGGGAGCCCGAATGGCCTGCTCCCGGCCGCCACCGCCGCCGCGCGAGTCGGACCGCCGGGCGGGCCGGATGCAAAACCAGGTCACCGGTTGGCAGAAGCGGCGCGGAGGGGCGCCGGGGCCGGAGGAGGGCAGCGGCCGGGAGCCGGCCGGGCGCGCGGGCCCGAGAGGCGGGGACTCGGCGGCCGGGCCGCGCTCGCTTCCTGCGCCTATAAAAGTGGAGCGGCCCGGGCGGGCGGCGCGGTCCCGGCTGCGGCCGCCCCTCTGCGCCCGGGGAGTTGACATTCTGCAGGACTCGCGCGACGTCCCGTCGCCGGCGCTCCCCGGGACCCCGCCGCCGGGAGGAGGGGGCGGAGGAGGGTGGAGACTGCGGGGCTTGGCCAAGGAAGGCGCACATCCTCAGGCGGGCGGCCGTGACGCGGCGGGGATTAACTTTGCATGAATAATGTGAGTGCGCTGGGGAAGGAGACCTTCTGCTCCCGGGCTCGGGCAGCGCCCGCAGGCGGCCTTCCCCGGGCAGGGGCGCCCGACCCGGCAGGCTGGAGGACACCGGTAATTTGGCCGGAGGACGGCGCGGAGGCGGGGGTGCGGGGGAGGGGGCGACGGTCCCCGCCGTCCGGCGGGTGGGCAGGAGGGCGACGGGGGTGTCGCGGGAACCACACGGGGTGCGAGCGGCGACGCCGGGCGCGCACGCGCGCGCGGGCGGGCGTGGGTGGAGTGTCAGCCGCCCTGGTACCCGCCTCCGGGGGTTCGCGCCCCGCCTGGGGGTAGGAGGTGCCCTCTCCGCCTGGGCACCGCTCGGGGAGCCGCGGCGTGGGCAGCGGCGGAGCGGGGCGGCTGGGGCGGCGGTGTTCCTCAAACCCCGAGCCCGGCTGTTGACAGCCTCCTTGTGACATGGAGTTTGGCATCCTCAGCGCCGAACCGAGTGGAAGTTTCCATGATGAGGAAGTTCTGTGACACGAGGGTTCGGAAAAGGTTGGCAGACACCGGGGCTGGTGGTGGGGCGGGGGTGTGTTTGTGGAGGCGGTTTAAAGGGACTGTGGGTCCCCCATCGCCCCTGTTCTCCTGCCCCGGAACTCCGGGCTTTGAGAGGGGACCGATTCTGCGGGTGGCGTGCCCTGGTGCCCGTGCCTGGCGACTTGGCTTCTCCCCACCTCCCCGGGGAATGGGGGGCGACGTCGCTCGCCTCCCGGTTCGCGCTTCTTGCTTCGCTTCTCTTGACGCAGCATCTTCCCGTGGGGCCCCTCGAGTCGGTTCCGGTCCCCGAGTTGTGCCAGCTGCATGGTCGCCATCCCACCCCGGGCACCCCTCGGAGAAGGACTCATTGGGGGAGTTTTTACTCCAGGTGGATTTGGCCCTTCTCGGCTGCAGTTGTCATTTGTATTTGCCGGCGACCATTGTAGGCTCAGTATTAGTGCTAATTCTTAAGCCTTCTGATTTGTTTTAATGGGGGCGGGGTGAGTGTTTTGTTTACGGAAGGCTCAGTGTATAATTTTTCCCCAAATGGGAAATTTTACAGGAAGGGTCTAGAAGCATAACAGTTAGTGAAGTGAGTGAAAGAGAGACAAGAGTTTACCTGGGCAGAAAAGCGCAGACTCTACGTCGGCCCCGCTTCGCACACGTTGAGAATTTGTGAAGATTCAAACACTAAGCCTCATCAGTAAATAAATGAAACAGAGTCTTCCCTTTAGCATGTTATTGTTCTTAGGTGCCAGTGAGAGTCAGTTTTAAAGACCCGTTTTGAAGTTCAAAAAATGAAGCATTCCTTGGACAGCGTATTAATACCAGAGCACAGCAGTTTCTCATAGTGATACATGTATTGGGTGATGCAGACCTGCTGGACAATAGCTTTGCCTTCTTTTAGTTTCGTATGCGTATTTACATTTCAATAATATATAGCATGCTGTGCATTGCAAGGTAATACAAATTGCGTTTTAGTCAAAATATTCCATGATTCAATCTGAATATTCACGGTGAGGGATCTGCTCCCTAATTGATTTCTGCTTACCTTTTATTATGAAACAAGTCAGGGACTAGGAAATATGAAAGAAGAAGGTGTTTTGATGAAAGTTATTTTGAGCAGTGGACGTTTTCAGGAGTTTTCATGCCAGTTGGCTAAGCGTTTTAATTGACTCCAACAGAAATTCAATACTAAGCGATTTGTTTGGGCTGGGATATGGGATATGGGAAGGTATTGGTGAACAATCACTTATTATTTGTGCACGTTGAAAAGATACCATCAGAATCTTATTTTTAGTGAATTTCAAAGTTTTATTATGTATTGGAAGTGGTATCATCTGCTAGTAAATATGATTTGCTTCTCTTTTCCAACAAGTGAAATAAGTGATACTGAATTTAGCCCTAGACTTTTTTTTTTTTAAAATGAAGCAATTCCTGTTGGCATTACAAGGCAAAGGCATAATTTTATTGACATTGGAACATTATAAAGTAACTGACCTTTAAAAGAGGAATAAACATTCCATTTTCCCTCCTTTTAGATTCTTTGTAGTAAATCCTACCACAGAGATGAATTAAGGCAACTTCCTTTTCATTTAGCATCTTTGGGGAAAGGAGATTTCTTAAAATTTCCTTAAGAGCAGAGAAAGTTGTGGATCCTTTTCCTTTCCTGGGCTTTTTGCAGTCGTTTGAAGCACAGGGTGTGTGGACCCACAAATGGGATTGCACCTTTCTTTTTTTAGTAAGCTCATCTTTTTGATGGAAATCAGAGTAAAGGTGATTGGTTTCTTCAGCTCCTTTTTGTCATTTTATTGTAAGATTATGTGTTACTTCTTTAAAAAGCCCTCCCCTGACCATTGGAGCAGAGGCAGCCTCCCATTCCTTCTCAAAGCCATGGCATTGTTTTTTGCTTCCTTTTTTTTTTCCTTCCTTGGTCTTATTTTCCATCTGAATTGTTCATTGCAGTTGCTACTTGTTGAGTACCTGTCTAGACTATAGCGTCCTTGAGAAAAAGAATCTTGACTGTCTCGTTCACTCGTGATTCTCTGGCATCTTGAACAGTGCTTGGCACACAGTAGGTGCTGGATAAATCTTTGTTGAATAAATAGATGGTTGTGCCCAAACACTGTGTTCCAAAAAATACCTGACTAAGCATCTAACTGTGTACCAATTGGATGCGCCAAGATCTGTGCCTGTGTATGTGTGTGTGTGTGCCATGTATATATGGTTCGATTTTTATCTCTCTCTCTTTTTTTTTTTTTGGATACGAAAGCTAGCCCTGCTCTATGTAGTGACAACGCAGAGAGTTATTTCTGTGAGTTCTTCCTGGGGGCGTTTGCCTTGAGTACATGGAAATCCTCAGCAGCAGTTTGTCTTACATGGTACCTTGATTCCCTGAAGACACTGACCTTCAGCTCCCTGGGTTTCAGCAGAGTCTTTATGAGTTCCAGAGGCATTGTCAGTGCGGAGAGTGAAATTCCAGGGAACAGACATCACTGGGTGATAGCGATGCCTTCTCACTCAGCATGTTCTGTTGGTGCCTTTGGCCTTGGCAGCCCTAAAGGGACCAAGGGCATGTCGTGGTATAGCTGGTCTACAGAAGTAGATGTTGGGGAGGGCGTGAACGGGACTGTCAGGAACCAGCACAAGATAGAAATATCCCTTGGTAGTAGATTAGGAAGCAACCTAGTGGTTACCCTATGGGTAAGTTACGTCAGTCAACCTCTCCCCTTTTCCCTTTTCTGCACTTCATGAACAGATTCTGAACCTGATGATGGTGGAAATATTTCACTATCTGAGTTTCCAAGTGACCGAGGTATGACACACAAGGGGTCATCTTCAAATGAGCTATTCATGGAAACTCTTGTGACAACTGAAACTAAAAGGAAATTACAGTTGATGGTTCTGGTCATTTGTTTTTGTTTGTAGAGTATTGGCTTCCAGAAATGTGTCTCAGTAAATGCATAGTAAAAATCCCGCAAAGTGACGAGACTGGTAAAAATGGCAAAGGAGGAGAGATCAAAATCTTGTAGAGGAGTACAGATAATCAAACTGAAATCGTAAGTGCTTACTGCTTTTCAGTATTTAATTTAGCTCTGAGCTTCTCAGTAGCCAAGTTAACAGAAGCAAATGCAGAGTGGAAGCATTGATGTGGCAGGTAGGCCTTGAAGCTGTAAGGATAGATCAGATGACATTTGTAGAGTGCTTACCATGGTACATGGCAACTAGTATCTGCTCCTATGAAATGTCAGATCATATAATGGCCAATACTTGAACTTCATTTCTACGGAAAATGAAGTAAAATTCTTTATATGGTCAAGTCTTTTACCAACCCTCGAGGGAAAAAAATGCAGAAGGCGTAATAATGGAAAGTCACCCAGTGGGACTTTATCTTTGGGGGTCTGAGGTCCCATTGCCCCGCAGAGGAGATTCGGGACGCCGTCCCCTGTGCAGAAGTAGAGCTCAGAAAACCTAGAGGAATGAATGGTTAGCATGTTCTTTAGGCTGACTTCCTCAAATATCCAGTATCTCCGCCAAGCTTTTAAACTGGAACAGTCTGTGGGACGGGACAGCCAGGTACTTGAAAATGACCCTATGGCCATAAACCTCTCTCAACGGGCGGCCTCCATGCTTTGTGCTTTAGCCTGTACAGTTATCACCCTGCAGGGCGGTGTGTTTGTTTTTGTTTCATTTCTGTCTTCCCCTCTGAACTGTGGTGATGGGCTATGGGTTTACTCATCCTTGACTTATAGCACCTAGCAAAGGCTTTGACACATGGGCACAAGGGAGAAGCTCGTTGGACGAATGAATGAGAGGGGGAGAAGGGGAGACGCTTCTCTCTCTTTTCTGATAGTGTATCAGGTGTCATCTTCTGTCTTAGTTTTGCCCATTGTGAATGTTTGCTGCCTGGATTACATTGTATGTCCATATCACAGCAGGGTAGTTTGCTAGAAGGGCTTGTTCTAGTGTCTGAGCTGGTTGAGCAATAGATGGCAGGTGAACTCCTTGCTTTATTTAAAGTGATTTTCATTACTTGATTTGATTCCTCATTCAGTCTACAAAAATTTGTGTACCTCGTATGTGTCTGGGCCTGTTTTTGCAGCTCAGTGTGTAGCCTAGTGAGCTATGAGACAATATGCATATGTTAATGCAAAGGGATTCTGAAGTGGTCTCCACTGGGATGGAATGGATATGCCTATCGGGGTCCCTCGTATGGCCCCCTAGGTGACATAAAGTTCTTTTAATCTGAGGATGTGATGGTTTTGTGGGTTGTGTCGCCCATGTGTATTAGCGTAAATTGCAGTGCGATTCACCCGGCACTGTCTTGGGATTCATGCGGTGTGGGGTTGAATACATTTAGGCTGGTGAGTCTTCTGATTCAGGGTGTTCGCTCTCCACCTTAAGTTCCCAAAGTGTTCGTCAATTACAGCATTTAAGCAAATGGGGGAGGGGAGGCTATCCAGATCACTGAGTCACAGATAACCTATTTCTCTATCCTCCTCTCGGGAATCGGGCCAGCTGACAGTGAGAATCGTGATCTACATTTAATGCTAATGTTGCCTGTCCATACTGTCCTAATTTCCAGGGACTTTGGATCTTTATGTACTGGCAGCTCTTCCTGTGCAGTACTATTTTTACTGAGTAAGAAACTGAGCTCTGCTGTGAACTTAAGTATCTTTTTCCAAATGGCAAGTCAGGAGTGCCTGGAATTTGGACCCAGGAACCTTGACTGTCCCAGGAAGCATATTGTAGCCTTTTCATCATGATAGACACTCTAACATATACGTATACATATACACATAATATACATATACGTATGTATACGTGTATACAACATATACAATAATATGTATATCATGATATGCAACGTGTCTATAACAGTATAGTAATACGTATAATAACATATGCATACATGTGTGTGCCTGTGCGTATGTGTGTGTGCGTGCTGAGAGTGGACTGTGGATGGGGCACATATAACAATTAGAAAAGGACTGATCTGAACTAATTACTCATTCAACTTCCTCTTTCTAATAAAAGAGATCTTAAGGATTATGCCTTCTCTTCTGGGATCAAGAACGTAGGGGTTTATTCAAAAAGTCATGAGTGATAACCTGATGAAAGCAAAAGCTTGGACAAAGGAATGTTAATTGACAGCAGGTATGTCTTCTTCATCTGGGAAGTACACTTGTGTGATTCCTCTGGAGACCCAGGAGTGTTCATGATGAAGAGAGTGGAGAAGACAGTCCTGGTTTTGGTGGCAGACTGTATGATTGTGGCATCCAGGGCCCACTGAATATTCTGACTCTTGTGACTTGTGTTGTTCCATGGTTCTCAAGATGGTTCAGATATACTTTCCCCTCTTTTGTTTCTCTTAAGGCTCTGTTTTCCCCAGATTTCAGCCACGGTTGTACAGAACAGGTGCTCAAAAAATCATGATTGATATTAGCAGTCATGACATTCCTGGGTTCGGGTTAGCTTTTTCGTGTTGCTCTTCCATATGCGGCAATGTCTCACCACTTGCATGTCCATACATGCAGAGTCTGCCTCTGTGACAAGTGCGTGTCATGTTCTCACATACAGTGAAAAAGGCACTGCTCGTCTCTGGCGTCAGCTGTGGTTCCCATGGCAAGAAATGCCACAGTTATGCTGATGTCCCCAGCTACACATCCTGTCATCACTCTTAGGCCTTCTCCCCACTCCTAAATGTTTCGGCAGATCTTCGTCAGATTTAACTTTTTATTTGTTACTCTATGGGAAATCCCGAGTTTAACAACTTAACGCAAGCATTCTCAGAGTCTACATTTATGCTTGTGTGCATGTGAATCTCCAAGAGGGAGAGCAGGTACCAAAACTTACTGGGTCAGCATATTCTTTGTGTGTGTGTGTCAGAAACCACAAACGACTAAAGTTCAACGCAGAAGGTTGTGAGGAATAGTTCATAGTACTGCACTTAAAAAATTGAGTACAATTTGTTTTAACTAGCCCCACAGCTGAACCTTTGTGCTCTTCTGTAGAAAATCTATCAGTTTGTATTCAGCACTGATTAATGCCGCCATTGTTGAAGTGTTTGTGATTATGTAAAAATCAGGCTAACTGGCCGTTACTTCAAAAATATTATAATCATAAAATATATCTTTCCTTGACTTCATTTCTGGTATTTAGGTACATTAATTTCCGTAAGACAGAGAATGGGTTATTTCTGCCATATATGTTTTTGTTTACTTTTTTGAATTTCACCTAAGCTTCATTGTAATTTCTACCCCAAGCATCTGGAAATCTAGAATAATGTATTTATATTGGAATTGTAGTTACAACAGGGGGAAGCATAAGGTTGTATATTCTTGTATTATTTGTCTTTTATATAAGAAATAGAAACCAGGGGAACCTTATACAGGAAATCTTTTTTAAAACAATTTAAGTTATGGCCTATGTGGATGATGAACATGTCAATTTATCCTGTAGTGTAGTAGTTGTAAGGGACTCTTGAAAAAATATAATGCTAGGCATTTGGCTTATTAATTTAATCTCACACTATAGATTCGTAAATGTGACGTATTGCTAACATGAAGGCATCCTCTGGAATGTACTCTGCATGCATTCATTTGCTGTTAATTAAGAAGCTGTGTTCAGATTTATCTTTATTGAAGTTGTCATGAAAACCAAGGCGTAAAATAAGGAAACTTGCTTCTTTTCTCCTGGAATCTGTCCATCCCTCCACCCATTCAACCATCCATCCCTCCATCCCTCCACCCATTCATCCATCCATTCCTGCATCCATCCCTCCACCCATCCATCCATCATATATGCACTGGGCATCTACTGGGTACCAGGCTCTATAGTAGGTTCCAAGACACCATGGTGAACATTTAAAAATCCTTGCTGTAGAGATACTCAGAGTCTCCTGGGTCAATCAACAGGAGTTAATTTAGTGTAGACCAGTGTTTTTCAGCCTCTGAACTATTGACATTTGGGGCCGAATAATTCTTTCCTTTGAGGAGCTGCACTCATTACTGTAGGATGTTTAGCAGTATCACTGACCTTTACCCACTAGATCCCAGTAGCTCCCCCGACACGCCAGTTGCAGCAAGGAAAAATGTCTCCAGATATTGCCAGATGTCTCATGGGCAGGAAAGTCACCCCCACTGACAACCACTGGTGTCGAGTTAAGAGCCAGAGCTGCAGAGTGGGGATGTGTGGATTCATGTCTTGGCTTCCCCTGGCTTCATTACACTTGCTTGGTTTCCTCATCTATAACATGTGAAGATTAAATGAAATAGTGTAGCACTTGACCTGCAATTCAGTGTTCCTAAATATTAGCTCTTCCTAGTGGTGGTAGAATTAAGGCTTCAACTGTTACGATCAACTACAATATTGATAAGCTCTGTGATGGAGTAAGTACAGTGTACAGTGGGGACCCATAGTCCGGAGTGGGGAGAGTTCTAGGCAGTAAGAACACCATATACAAGTGCATGAAATGGAATAAAAGTATGAAGCATTTGGGAAATTGCAAGGAGCTTAGTCTGACGTGCACAGGGCAAAAAATGAAGCCGTAGGAGCAGGTAGAAGCCACATGATGAAGACTTTCCAGACCAAATAAGGAAGAGGGACTTTATCTTGACAGCATGGAGAGACGAAGGAATGGTCAGCACATCAGATTTTTATTTTAGAAGGGCTCTTGGGGATAGGTCTTGAGTGGGACAGAGACTGGAAATGGTGAACCCAGTTAGAAGTTCTAGAATAATACACTGAGAGAGGATGGCTGCTAGAACAGAGGCAGTTATATGTTGCTGTGAAGTCTTTGGGAACAGATTTCCTTTTCTCTAAGATGTGGCAAATTTTTAACATTTAATTCCAATAAGGCATATTTTTAGCAAGCTGGCTCTACATTTGGGGGAATTTCAAGTTTAATTTGAAAGTAGATTACATGATAGGTTCTCTTTAAAGTGTTTTCAAATGAAGCTTAATTTAAAAACTATCTCACAGCCTATTTGTCGCTGTTATTACTCAAGGATTTCTCTGCTCTTAAGTGCTGATTTTTCTACCTGATAGGGATTTTATTTCTTTAATGATCGAAATTAGAGATGGGTGGAGAGTATGACTCCATGAATGAATGAATGATAGTGACCTTATAGAAATACCACCTAATTTAGAATGAGAATATTTTGGACAAGTCTCTTCACTTATCTGAGCTTTCATTTCCTTAGTCATGAAATGGTAAGAGTAGATAAATTAGGTAATTTCAAAGTTATCCTTAGTCTGGGCATCATCAGGATTAACTTCTTCATATTGCAAATTTTAGTTTTTAAAAATATTGCAAAATATTTTACAAAAGTAGACAGCGTCAGAGACAACCCTACCTGGGGTAATATAAAGTCAACAATGATTTCTTTTCCTTTTACATTCCCTTAGCGTGATGACTTCTTATCATTGTTTGGTCTTATTTCTTAGTAATCCCAAACAGATTTTCTACAGATATTTTCTATAATAGGCCATATAATAAATATTTTCAGCTTTTCAGGACTACTCAGCTCTGCCCTGTAATGCAAAACCAGCCATAGATAACATGTAAGCAGTCATGGCTCTGTACCAATAAAACTTTATTTACAAAAACAGAAGGTGGGTTGTAATTTGCTAACACCTACTAGCTGAGCAGAGTCCAACAGAAATATAATGTGAGCCACATAGGTAGTTTAAAATTTTCTAGTAGCCATGTTACAAATGAGTAAAAAGCAACCAGTGAGTTTGACCTCAATAGTATATTTTATTTCATCCAAAAATTATTAACATATAATCAATACGAAATACCAATGAGATATTTTGCTTTTTGTATTAAACCCTTAATATCTGGTGTATATTTTACATTTGTAGCACATCTCAATCTTGACCTAGCCACATTTCAAATGCTCAATGGCCATTAGTGGCTAGTAGCTGCTACAACTGGGCAGGACAACTTTAGCCTTAAAAATCTATCGTTCTAGGGCTTCCCTGGTGGCACAGTGGTTAAGAGTCCGCCTGCCGATGTAGGGGACATGGGTTCGTGCCCTGGTCCGGGAGGATCCCGCATGCTGCGGAGCGGCTGGGCCCGTGAGCCATGGCCGCTGAGCCTGCGCGTCCGGAGCCTGTGCTCCGCAACGGGAGAGACCACAGCAGTGAGAGGCCCGCGTACCGCAAAAAAAAAAAAAAAAAAAAAAAAAATCCATCGTCCTATCAAATTCCATGCAAAAATAAATTGTATACATTATTTCAAGTGATTGAGACACTTAAGTTTTTCTTGCCACGTATATTGGTTAGGAAAACACTATCTACACTTTGAAATAAAATTGAAAATGCATGGGAGCTAAAGAAGGTAGAAGTTTATCTTTCACCCATGTGAAGTTGAAAATTGCGGTTCCTGATTAGCTTGGGGACTCTGCTCTATGGCGATTCTGAGGAATCCTGATTCCTTTGGTCTTGGGCTCCTCCATCTCCAGCTCAAGGCTTCCAAGGCCATGTCTTCACTGCATCAGACCCCTGAGAAGGCAAGAGAGTGCAGAAACACACCAGCCTCCTAACTGCCTCCGCTTGGAAGTGACCCAGAATCATTTTGCTCTGATTCCGCTGGTGAGAACAATGCCGTGCCCACCTCCCGCTGAAGAAAGCAGGATGAGAGATACAGCCCCTGTCTCACAGCTGCTTTTCTGCGATGCCTCTGTGCTGTAGAAGGGGAAGGGGAGCCGGAACATTTGGTGGCCAGTGAACTGTCTTTGCCACCCTGTGTAATTCTGTTTTTCAGTTCTTCTGAGGCTCTCCTCACAGCACTGTCTTCGTACTTCTGGAGGCACTGGCAAGTGATGGAAACATCCCGATAGCAATGACATAACCCAGTTCTGGGTTTTGGTGCAGTACCACCCTCCTAGCTGACCCAGTTCTGTTTCCTCACTTTCTGCTCACTTTTACGAGATGGGTCATCATTCATCTGGCTACACCCGGCTTTCCCTTTTAGTCTTTGATCATCATTTTGATTTTCTTGATAGATCTCTGTGGGTCATAACATGTACATAGTGTTGGGAGTTTACTGATCAATCCTGGTATAATTGGCACATTATGAATGTGCTGATTTTTTTAAAGGAAACTAAAATTTAAAGTAGAGCTATCAGGAAGCAGAGGGCAGAGCCGATTCTTGGTGTGTTGACAGAGGAATTGAAGTCCTTTTCCTGGAATCATTCTGCAGAGCTTTAGACAGTTTAAATAAATGGCTTATTACATAATGTCTTGACTAAAAATAGCAATTTTCCTAGTATTTATTCTACTTATCATTCCTTACTACAATGGGGAACGCTCTTTTTTAGTCAAAAAGGATATTTGCTTGTTTTCTTTCCAAATTGTAAATGTGCTTGATCAGATATTCATCCAGTTCTACAGAAGTGCCTCTGGCGAAGGAAATGTTAGAGGGGCATGAATAATAAAAGTGAGGTAAAGGAAAAGAACAAAGAAGCTCTTTCCTTCGAACGTTGTGAAAACGTACTTAATTATTATTAAAATGTCTTAATCTGAGAGTAAAGAAACACTTGCCAAGTGCACATGTGTTTTAGATTATGAAGAAATAAGACCAAGTGATCAGAAGTATCATGTTAAGGACCTGTAAAAGGAAAAGAAAGAACTGTTTGCCTTTGTATTACCCGAGGTAGGGCTGTCTTTGACTTCAAGTCTATTTTTGTAAAATATTTTGCAATATTTTTGAAAATCAAAATTTGCAATATGAAGAAGTTAATCCTGATAAAGTACCTCTCAGGTACAGAATCCAGCTAATTCTTTTTTTTTTATTGTAGTTGATTTGCAATGTTGTTTTCATTACTGCTGTCCAGCAATGTGATCCAGTTATACATATATATATATATATATACACACACACACACACATTCTTTTTCATATTCTTTTCCATTATGGTTTATCACAGGATATTGAATATAGTTCCCTGTGCTATACAGTAGGGCCTTGTTGTTTATCCATCCTATACATAATAGTTTGCATCTGCTAATCCCAGCCTCCTACTCCATCCCTCCCCCAACCCCCTCCCGCTTGGCAACCACCAGTCTGTTCTCTATGTCTGTGAGTCTGTTTCTCTTTTGTAGATGGGTTCATTTGTGTCATATTTTAGATTCCACATGTAAGCGATATCATATTTGTCTTTCTCTTTCTGACTTACTTCACTTAGTATGATCATCTCTAGTTGCATCCATGTTGCTGCAGATGGCATTATTTTGTTCTTTTTTATGGCTGAGTAACATTGCATTGTATATATGTGCCACATCTTCTTTATCCGTTCTTCTGTCGATGGACGCTTAGGTTGCTTCCATGTCCTGGCTACTGTGAATAGTGCTGCTGTGAACATTGGGATGCGTGTATCTTTTTGAATCCAGCTAATTCTTGATATTCCATAATAAAGAAGGAATGATTTTCTCAGTAATCCCCAACTTGTTCCTGGCTCATCACTGGGTTCCTTGGGGCTCAGAGTAACCTGCAGTGTGGGCACCAGTCATGTCCTATTTTAAAGTCCTGTCACAGAGCAGGGAGGAGAGACACCCTCCCCGCTTCCCTTAGAGGCCAAGTGTGTTGTGGGGAGGGTGGAAGCTGAGGGTCCTGGGTCCTGGACTGGTTGAGAGCTGGGGCACTGGAGAGAGATCAGGAGTTACGGGTGGGTGGCGGACGTCCCTACAGGTGCTGAGTTGGCTTTGTCCCTTTCTAGCTCGTGGTCTCTCTGGCAAGTGAGTTAACCACCTTGAACTTCAGTCACCTCACCTATGCAGTGAAATAATATTGGTACTTACTTGACGGCATCATAGAGGAGATTGAGTGGAATCGAGTTTATGGACTGCTGAGCCCATCCATAGTGCCTGGGGAGTGCCCAGTACATGGGAAACAATTTTATCATTATCTTATTATTACAAAAATTGTAAAAGTGATGGTATTCAGTCAGCCTTCACCCTGGAAGTACGGAGCTTGATTGTCCAAAAGGCAGGAGATCAAAGAGAGAGACCCAAAAGTCAACCTGCAAGTTTCCTTGATCATTTTGTATCATTCGTTATTCTTTTTTTCAGTTTTAAATTGTTAGGGTGTGTTTACTGGTAACAATCTCCTTTTTATAGATGTCCTGGCATTTTTCATCCTCAAGAGATATGTTCCATGGTCCATCGTTGAACTTAGGGAACCCTCAGGGTCTGTGGAAAATAAGAATAATAGACGTAAATAGTTTATCTGTACCATTTTTAAAGATTCCACATATAAGCGATATCATATGAACCTATTTACAAAACAGAAAGAGTCTCAGATGTAGAAAAGACAGTTATGGTTACCAAAGAAGAAACATGGTGGGGAGGGATAAATTAGGAGCTTGGAATTAACATACACACACTACTATATATAAGATAGATAATCAACAAGGACCTGCTGTATAGCACGGGGAACTCTACTTAATACTCTGTAATGACCTACATGGAAAGAGAATCTAGAAAAGAGTGGATATGTGTATATGTATAACTGATTCACTTTGCTGTACACCTGAAACTAACACAACATTGTAAATCAACTCCACTCCAATTAAAATTTTTAAAAAATAAAGAAGAAGAAATGTTTGGTCACCTGCCCAGGACTGCAGCCACTTGAACGCAGAGTTGGCTCTCCCACTTGGATTGAATGTGATGCTGAAGCTGACCACCTTCCTGCCTTTTTTCATAACATCTACTCCTGTCTCTTGCTCTGATGCTGTTCTACTGTCCACAAGCAAACTTCTGTCCCTGACGGTTTCATACCTATTTTTTCCTGCTTCTGTTTCAGCACAGCATCCTAATATCCTTCATTCAGGGAGCTCCCCCAGTCCTGCCATGATTCATTAGGATTGAGATCCAAAGTACCTCCGCTTCTGCCCTGCTGCAGCGTGCCCCTTTAATGACAGTTTCCCTCACCCCTTTGTCCAAAGGTAATATTACATGTTTAGTCACTTACTATACGCATTTCTTCACTGCCCAGTGTCCAAACCTCATATTGGTCAGTGAGATGGATATTTCTCTGCTGGATTTGAAGTTCCAAGAGGGCAGGGGCTGTGTGTTGAACAAGTTTAGTGGAGTCTAGAAGGCAGGCCCAGTACGAAGGTGCTGAGTAATGCTTTCCTGCTGTTTTGACTAACCACATGCAGGCTGTTTTCGTATAATTAGGATGAATCTAATTTTAAAATGAACAACCGTGTGTCCTCAGATGAACCAGAATATACACTTACAAGGCGCTGCTGTCCTGCATTATAAATAAGGGAATAGGTTGTCCGGCAGAAAAGCTCTGCTGTTCTTTTCCCTTAAAAAAAACAAAAAAAAAAAACAAAAAACAAAAAAACTCTCCACACATCAGAGCTGAGATAGAAGATCTTCCCATCCCCTCACCTAAGTTGGCAAGGAATCGGGGCCCCAAAGTGGATGTTCTTGGCAAAGATGAAACCCAGCGAACATCCACAAGTTAAGAAGAGAGGCTTCTGAGGATTTGTAAAGAAACATCCCTAGGAATGGCTTACGGTGACTAGACCCTAAGGGGGGCGCCTGATTCCCATCCTGGGTGACAGCGGGACTTCCTCAGGCGATGGCTTCAGGTTTCTGCAGGGCCGTGTGTCAGCTGCATCGCTGTTTACAGACCTGTTGCTGGTGTGGGGAGCCCCTTGCACTCATTGCCGCCGTGGCATCCCTCAAGCTCCGAGCATTTTCTTGAGATTTTTAACATCTCAGAATTCCCACTGCAGGGAAGATGAGTGATTTAACATCGCCCTGAGGGGGTTTATAGTTCACTTCTCTTCTTTGTCTAGCAAGGTTTTGAAATAGCTGTTTCATTTTGCTATTCTGTGGTTTTCAATCCCCACTGGTAATTCATTAAAGTTCATTTGAACCACGGCTGCCGTTGTTTTCATCTTTGGCTCTTCCTGGCACCAGAGTAAGACCCCTTTCTCGGAGTCAAGTGTTACTTATTTGAGTTCTTGCAGAATTTTGACTTCGGGGGCATTTGAGACTCATAGGGATTGTGCTTGCATTTCCTGCCAGCCTTGAGCAAAAGATGTGGCTTTGCCTGTGCCCTCGATGGGAGAGAGAGGAATGTGCCTGGAGTTGGGTTTCAGATGGTCTGAAAGAAGTCGGTCTAGAGCCTGTGGCTCAGAGGATCCCAATGATTCTGTGCTTAGGACTTGGGGATGGGAAGACCGGCCCCTCTGCTACAGGGCTACTGTGGACCCAGAGAGTTCTCACATCCGAGGAACCTGGGGCTCAAGTGGCCGCCAGCCTAGTCTCTCTTCAGAAGACTTGCCATTAGAGTTTGGGTTCCCCAGAAGCAGACCCTGAGATGAGAATTGAAGTGCAAGTCGTTTTAGGGGGAAGGTAAAGAAAACACCCATAGGAGAGTGGGGAAGGGGGCCAGAATGGGGATAGCAGTCAATAAGGAGGCATTATTAAACCAGTTACCACTGTGGGCACACTGGGGAGCCCTGGGAGACAGCGTGGATCATGTCTCACAGTTACTCACCCAAGAGGCAAGGGAGTACCTACTTCTTCACCAAACCTGTCAGGCATCCGTTGAGGACTGCCTACAGAGGCGACTGATTTCCCGGCATTTCAGGACTGCCACTTGGGCAGCCAACAGCACACCTTGAGGCAAAGGAATGCAGTTTTTGGCAGCTGGAAGACAAGTTCATGGGCATTGAAGTGGAGCCCATGAGGAGGGGGGTCAGGGCACCGGCATCATCTGCTACACGTAAGCCTTCCTTGTCAGTGGCATATATCCCTGGAGGGCAGCCTGTAGTGCTCATTTCCACCCAAGGATCTCTGGCCTCTTTTGGACTTCTGCTTCGTACTCACGAGGCACAGACTGCCTTTAGCTGGAGCAGTGGAGCTGACCCCACAAGCACCTGGTTCAGAGTTGACTAGAGAGGGATCCAGTGAAACAGGAGGCACAGCCAGATCCCCGGCTCTGTTTCCTTACCCTCATCTCTCTCCCACACTGTCTCCCTTCTGTCTAAGACCTCGCTTGTTGCCCAAGATCGCCTAGTGGTCCTGGCGAGCACGTTCTCTTTCCTAATAGCTTCTGCTCTTGCCTCTACCAGGCTTTTTTTTTTTTTTTTCCCTTTTGTACCCCTGGAACATGGTTTCTCGACCTGGGTGCTATTGATACTTGGGGGCACGTAATTCTTGGCTGTGGGGGATGCCATGGGCATTGCAGAATGTTTAGCAGCCTCCCTACCCTCTACCCTCTAGAGGCCATTAGTGTCCACCCCGGAGTTATGACAGTGAAAAAATGTCTCCAGATGGTGATTGTCAGTTGTCCCCTGGGAGGCATAATTGTCCCCATTGAAAACCACTGCCTTAGACCAGTCCCAAGTCCCCGTGCTTCCCTCCCCCAAGCTCCTCGCCAATTACACTTACCCGTCATGGCCGGTGGGGAGAGGCATCCCCAAATCTGCCTCCTCTTCCACCTGCCCTATTCCCACCAGGAATCAGGAGTCAGGAATCAGTGCCCTGGTCTGTGGGTCTGTCTGTCTGTCTGTCTCTTTTTCCTCCCTTCCCCTCGCTTCTCCCCATCTGCATGGTGAACAGCTGCAATTTGGAAGATGCCACTTTTCATTTCTTCCTCCCTTTTAAAGCTTCCTGCTCAGTTCAGAGAAGCAAACACTATAATGGGAAATCAGCTAATAACGTGAGATGTCACATTCAAAAAATTTTGTTCGTTCATTTTTTTTATCGAACCCGTATCCGGTACCAAATGTGTGCGAGGTCCACGCTCGGGTGCAGTGGTGAGCCCATTCCCTCGTCCCTCCAGACGGGTCCACAAAATGATTACACGAAGGACAGCCTCACCAAAATCAAGACTGTTTTCATTTTATCAATACATGTATATCCCGGATTCCGGTGGCCGGAAGTACAGAAAGCCAGTATCGTACCAGGAACAGTTACAATTACTGTCAGTGTTTCCTCGTGTGGGAATTCTAACTCCACGGCTTAGAATTATGAAATCCTGCTTTGAACTACAGAATTTACCTCTGTCACGTTCAGAAGTATGTTTTGAGCGCGGTCCACCTTGACAAGCGGGTTTCACAGTTTAACCGGTGCCTGAAACAAAGTGTTAATAGATCTTTCACACTCCTGTTTGCCGGCATCATCTCTGCTGTTCCTGCTTTGTTGAGACAAACAAGGTAGTTGTCCACATTTTGGGGTAATCCCGTCCAAAGGTGGCTTCAAGCAATCCCAGAGAGGGTGGCCTTGCCACTGCTTGTTTGGGCTGAGGGTTGGTTATGGAGAAAAGGAAACGGTGCAAATCACAAAGGGGAGGATGTTGAAGGCACCAGGATGCCTCCTTTGCAGTGAGTACCGCCTGTGGGGATGCTGGGGTCGTGCCCCGGTCACGGCTGCACGGCTGTGCGGTGGGAGTGTGTCCCACGCGGCCCTGCTCCTCTGCACCCACACGTCTCAGACTGCTGCCCCCAGGCTGGCTGGTGGTAAAGGCACAGAATCTCCTGCCCCAGCCCTGCCCAGCCAGACTCTGCATTTCACCAAGATCCCCAAGGGCTTCACCGCAGTGGGAGTTGAGCTTTTGTTCTGCTTGCATCTCCTCAGGTAAAAAATATGCAGTCCAAGCATACAAAAGAGTTACCGGGGTAACCCTGGTGGGTATTGACTAACCCATTATACCCAGGTTATTGTTTTTCAGACTTGGTAATCAGCACGTTAGTGGGCCCCGAGTCAACGTAATGAGTCACATCAACAAAAGTTTTGGGTAAGAAAGACTAGAATAGAAGGTATTAGAGTAAATCACATGTTTTTGAAGCATTTTATTTCATTAAAAAAATGCAGGTACATGCACACACACAGACACCCCACCTTTGTATGTCCTGGGTCATAATAGCAAAATAGAATTCTGGCTGAGGTTATGGTAAAAAACAAACAGGCAAACAAACAAACAAACCCCCCCAAAATGAATGTATCTCTTTATATATATGCAGATCAGTGTTTTAAAAAAATAAAACCCCAAACATATGCATTTGATGAAGTGTGGCCCCTCAACTCTCCCCAGAGATGATGAGACTATATTCCCTAAACCAGATTCCTGAACTAGTAAAATGTCTAAATAGCATATATGAATGTTAAAATGATCTCAGTTGCACGTTCATGACAGTAAGCATTTACATTTCACCCTCAATTTCAAAAAACAACTCTCTATCAGAGAATACCTCAAAATCTTGAAAAAGACACCTTTAAAGAAAAGCTCATTTTAAATCAAGAAAATACAACTGTAGGCTGATGGAAAGACATCCATTAACTGGAAGGAAATGATAATTTTGAACCCAAAAGAAATTCCCCAGGTTATGAGAAGTACAGGGCATCCCAAAAGTGGTACTGCTGTTTCAAAGTTTAATGTCTTCAGAAGTGTGAATGCTACACACTTAACAAAAAATGATCTGGAAGTTTAATCATTTCCATTTCTTCAACATTCATTTAGCTTTGCAGATTTTGAAAAGTCAGTTTTTACTTTTAACTTATTGTTTCGGGGTTGACAGCTTCCATCAGAGAGACTGAAAAAAAAATTAAAATGAAAAATCTCATTGTCCGTGGAATTGTTTCCTTAATTTCATTTTCAGATTGTTGATTGCTATCATATAAAAATACAGTGGATTTGGGGGGAACAAAGTTACTTTCCAAAAGCCACAAAGCTCCACGAGTGTCTAAGAGATGGGGGTAATGAAGCTTTCCAGAGCATTCTTGTCTGAATTTGTAGCATTAATCCTTCTGAAGATATTAAACACCTGGGAGCTGGAAGGCAACCATGTCACTCTTTGAGCACCCGCCTGTGTGAAGCTGAGGCCCAGAGACCTTGAGAGTCGGATTTCACCACGTGTGGGAGAGAACTAGTCCTGGGGCCTCAGCTGGGCACTGTGAAGGAGGGTGCTAATGCCAGGATGAGACACGGTTTCAGGGCAGGGCTTTCAATCTCTCAGACAGGATTCGGGCCAGGATCCGTGTCCGTGAGAGTGCCTTTGCCCTGCAGAGCTGGTCCTGAGCTTCCCCTCCATCCTTTCAGACCCCTTCCCACCTTCTTCCTCACCCACGGGGCCTCCGACTTTGCTGGAATGGTTGTGTCCCCACGTGGTGCCTTAGAAGGATGCCAGGGAGCTAACTAAAGCAGTATTCCATGAAACAGGATTTCAGATATGCTTTGAAGGAACAGTTGAAAATGTTTTCTTTGTTTTCTTCTGTAATATGTCTGTCAACGCTATAGACGCTTTGCTTTATTAAAATTGAAAAAAACATGACGGTGTCCATATTCTTGAAGAATGCTGTGTTTGGGGGCACATTTAAAATATAATTTTACATGTTGTAAAAGGTGAGAAAACTAGTGTTCCGTCTCTAACTAGGTGTAAGTGTTGAAGTAGGTGGTTTAGCTCATTTTTTAAAACCATCCTGTTGGTTTGTTCCAAAACTTTTTGCTAGTGCACAGCTCTTTGAGAATATATATTTATGTATATGTGTTCAGATTATATAATTTGAGTATATATGAACATATGTATTTTGAACATATGTTGAATATTTATTAAATATATCATTTGAAACCAATATGAGAAAGGATTTGGAGATATTATAAATGGTAGCATGTTATAACAACTTCTTCTGTTTATTTATTTCTAAATGGAATAAATTGCAATTCCTCAATATTGTGGTTTGATTTTTTTCCGTAAGTTGTGCTTTTACTTAAACAAATAAAACATTAATTTGAATAATATCAACTTGTAGTTATTCATATTTGTCATAAAGTATTTTTAGCAATTTTTTTGCTTGTTTGAAAAAAATCCAATATTTCAGGCTCTCACTTCTTGTTGCATGATGGTTACAATTGTATAAAGTAGCACTGTTGCCCTCAAGACTAATGAGAACATGACAAATTTTGAGGTCCATGCCAAAAGAACATTTTGTTTTTGGAACATTAGCTGTAGAAAACCACATATTAGTGGAGTGGTTTTCCTTTGTGATTTATCATAGATGTTATGTTCATTCAGTTGAAAAGTACAGTTCATTGTATTAAGTCATTCTTCTATCTATAGCATTTTGGACAGATTTCATATATACACTTTTCAAATTAGTAAGAAAGATACATGTTTCCACGTGCACCAATCTGATATGACTCCACACCATGGAATCAACTGTGCCCATCTGTAAATGTCTGAGGCTTGAACCCCTCCCTATACCTACAGTTCCACAGTCAGCTATACACGGTCTGCAGGGTCTGCACAGTCCTTGGTTCCATCCAAAAAATCCGAGATTTTTTTTTTTATGAAGTATCAAAGACAGAATCTTTGCTGGAAGCATTGTGTGTTTGAATTACCTACTGTAGCTTTTCCTTTTCCACATAAGAAACCTGAATCATAAGAGTAGCCGTTAATCCTACAAATTCTAGTAGGTCTATCATAGCGCTTAGGCAGTCAAATAGTTTTGTGCCAACTCAAGTAGGTTTTGTTGGCTGTTGTGTTTGAACTCGGCAGTAGTGCTATGATTGATTAGTAGTGTTTGCTGTGAAATAACAATTAGCAGTGGTGGCCTGGGTGTCAGGTATTTTCTTATCCTGTGTCCATACCTAAGGAAGATTAAATCCTCAAGAGGTGGTCCCGTTATGTTGCCTTTGGCTTTAGTCCTGTGCCTTTGAAGTGAAACTATGCTTGTTCTGAAGACATGTTTACTTTCTACTCAATAGTAAATCAGAAAATTCATTTGTAAGTCAAGGACTATGTAAGAGTGTTTCCAGATCGGCAAGTTTAGTGTAATATCACAAAACAAAGCACGCAGTGAACTTTTTTATTGTCTTTTTGGTTTTCTGAGTCCTGAGACTCAGATGTATAAATACCGCATTACCGATACTTTAAAAATTGAAATATCAGAATTGTTGGAACTCTTTCAAGAACATGCTGGGTTCTCAAAATAAAATTGAAGACAATATTTGCTATTATATATTTTAATTTTTTAAATATTTTATTTATTTATTATTTTTGGCTGTGTCGGGTCTTAGTTGCGGCACACAGGATCTTTCGTTGTGGCGCACAGGCTCTTCTTTGCGGCATGCGGGCTTCTCTCTAGTTGTGGCAAGCAGGTTTTCTCTCTAGTTGTGGCATGCGGGCTTCAGAGCGTGTGGGCTCTGTAGTTTGCAGCACGCGGGCTCTCTAGTTGAGGCGCGCGGGCTCAGTAGTTGTGTCACGTGGGTTTAGTCGTCCCACGGCATGTGGGATCTTAGTTCCCCGACCAGGGATGAACCCACGTCCCCTGCATTGGAAGGCAGATTCTTTACCACTGGACCACTAGGGAAGTCCCTCTGTCATATTTTAAAATGGCAAAATTGTGTTTATTTGTGTAATTTATCATTTGGACTTCACGGTCTACTTTACTTCTCAGTTACAATACCCATCCTCTCAGGAAGCTTTGGCCAGCCCCTTGACATGGAGAACAGGAAGGAACTAGATTGTATATGAGAAGATAAGGCAGATGGGGGATAACAGCTGAGCTTCTGTTGTGTCTACCAAGCTAGGAGGATAGAAAATTTGGGAAAGAGGGTACAACAGTGAAAAATTGAAGTTGGAAGGTCGACAGAGCCTGTGTTTCTTATTTCATCAAGTAAAACTGAGTCTTTGTCGATCAGTGTGATTGGACTCCCTTGAAATCTGCCTGTGAGAAGACCTGAGTAGTGTTTCCTTCCATTATTATTAAACTGTCTCCCAGACCTGGAAGCTCATAATTGCTTACATTACATGAAGTGACCATAAGATCCTCAGGAATTAAGGATATGAAGAAAGAAGTCTATTGTACAGTTGGTATTGGCATTCTTTCCATGGAGAGATGAATCGCTTTCTTCAACAAGTCCAGCACTTGACTTTGTGAGGGCTGGCAGAGAGAGCACTAGGAAACAAGTGGCTTTGTGTTCTAGCCCCTTGCACAGTTGTCTTTCCTTTGTAGGGGCTGGTATTCTTCAGGAAGAAATGAACGGTGGCCAGATATGTCTTTATACCTTAGAGGATCCTTGTAGAAAGGAACCAAGTGCTAGATCCCTGTAGATGTTTTAAGGTGTTACCTTTCCGGTGGCTGTGATGTGTGTTGTTTTGACCATCATTAATTGAATTTAGTATTCTCTGGAATAAAGGGTGGGTTAAGAGGGTCTTGAAAATCATATGCACATCTTCTTTCATTTTCCTGCCATTTTCAGCCACAATAGTGTTAATATAACACAGCAGGTGAGGTATGAACCTTGGACAGGCCTGAATATAAATATGGGTGTCCCCACTAAACTGGCTGATATGACATTAGGAAAAGTTGCTTAACTTCCCTGAGTTTCAATTTCCAAGTATATAAAAATGTTAAAAAAAGAAAAGTCTGCCATGTAGGACTACAGTAAAGAGAGGGAATACCTGGAAAACAAGTTATTAGTGTAAAATTAAAAGAAACTGAAAGCAGAGCTCCGAGTTTAACATGAACGTTTTGAGGTATGCCTGCTTCCAGGCCACTTTCTCCTGGTTGGGGGAGAAGGAGGGAGAGAGAAAATGGAAACTTAAGAAGAATTTCCAAAGCTGCGCTCATGAGGAAGTTTTTTTTAGCTTTTATTCACAGTTTTAAAGCAAAGCTAGTCTCTCATGGTTTCCTCTTGGACCAAGTGGAGATACGCAGGCTGATAATAGCTAGGAAATTTCACAAGTTGAACAGCCGTAGGCACGGCATGTTCTCATGGATTAATGTCAGGCCGGAGGAGGTAGTCTGCCAGGGACCGCTGGGTTCTGCCCCAGCTCTGGGTAGATGCTGAGGGCGACACCACAGAGACACGAATGATGTGCTTATCCAGTGTTCACGGGTCACAGAGTTGGAGCCGGGGAACCAACATGCCCCACCACAGAACGTGGATTTAGAGACCTTGAGGGGCTGGAGCGGTGGGTCCACATCAAGAAGGCCTAAAGGAGGATTTAAAACCACCACACTACATTAGTTACATGTTTGAGGCCCAGATTCTAGGAGACCATTAATCGTCAATTTAGTATGAGCCGTTTAGCAGTGTGATGTCTCAACTTCCACTGGGGCCATACATTCCATGAAAACAATGGCTCTCAGACTTGAGCTGCATCCCTTTCACCTGGAGGGCTTGTTGACATCCGGATTGCTGGGCCCATCCCAAGAGTTTCTGATTTAGCTGGTCTGAATTGGAGCTGGAGAGGTTACCGCTTGAGCAAGATCCCAGGTGATGCTGAGAAGAACAACTTTGCTCAAATCTAGGGGGGTTACCATTATCTCCTGAAGTATGGAAGCAGTTTTGGGTCCGACTCTTTCAGTTAGGTCAAAAGCCAGAAGGATGGAAAGAATTCTGGCAACCAGGTAATATCAAGGGCCATTGAGGAAAGAGGAGCATATGGAGAAGAGAAAAACTTCAGGGATGTAGTAGCTGCCTTCCAACACTTGAGAGATTAACATGCTGAAGAGTCTTGGTTAAGAGTGTATACATTGGAACCAGATAAACCTGGATTTGATTCATAATTCTGCCACCCTTTTACATGTTTAACAGACACGTCTATGGTGCCAAGTACCAGGCACTGGTCCAAATGCTTTACACATATTAGCTCATTTAATCCTCGTAACAAAACACCTTATGAAATGGGTTCAGAGAGGTTGAGCAACTTTCCTAAGGTCACATAGCTAGGGAGTGGTAGAACTGGGATTTAGATGCAGAGTCACGTGGAGTCCAAGTTCATAAATAGCACATGACGCTGCCTCTCCACTAGTGTCTCCTCTGTGCTTAACGGCTGTGAGTCCTTAGTGATACCTGCAGCTTCTCGTGACTCAGTTCCTCCATCTTTGAAACAGACACCATCCTTTTCTCATAGGGTTGTTCTGAAGGGTTAAAAGTGTTTGTAGACCATCTAGCTTGTGTCTGTTGTGTAGACTTCTGTGATACTCAAAAGTAGGCACAGTGGATAAAGTTAGGGTGGGTCACAGTGTGATTGAGAAGTACTGAAACCTACCTGTCAGTTACGGGGTCCAGGGCATCAGCTTTGGGGGATTTCTCTGAACCCAAATGGCCCTCTGTAGGGACAGTCACAGTTAGCATCCACACCTTGACGAGGAGACTGGACTAACTGATAATTCTGGCTTTAAAATTCTACAACTGTGTAAAACATTGACTTCGTTCATTTGAAGTGTCAGTCTTCCTCAGATGGTTTGGTTATTTCTCCTTTGCTCACTGGAAGATTTATGCAGATTCTCAAAGATTCTGCCTGTCACAGATAAGGCGGTTATCTGTGACACCTGCTCATGGCCTGTTATCACACACACCTGCTCATAGCTTGTTGCTCTTCAACACTTGTAAATAAGTCAACAACATGTGCTCTTATATCCAGCAGCTATTTCTTGCCTGGTTTCCTTCCTTATACCTCAGTTTTCCGTAGTAACAATATAGTTTGATTTTTGCATGTATCTGAAACCTTCATATTTTAAAGCAATAGTGATTATTTTCAGAGATATTTCATTATACTCCTAGGAAGTAGGTTGAATGCTTTCCTTGATATACATGTACAAATATGATAAGGAATACCAGACAGCCAAGGAGAAAAGCTTATCTGAGATGCCCTATTTTGTTGGGGAGTCGCACAGCTAGGGGTAGGACTAATGTTGATGCCAAAGACCTGTGACAGTGGAGCGTACTTGAAGTGCTTTCCCAGCTCCCATTTGGCTCCTGCATGTATGAGCAGTTCCCTTAACTGGGCTGACTCTGGAATTAATTAATAACTCATGAATCTCTCGAGTTTATTACATGCTAGTAACTGCGCCAAGTAAATGGATAGAGCTGGTTCTGGAGGAGGACAGATGTCTAATTAGGCAATTACAGAGGCAGGGGGATACCTGCAAAGATAGAGGGAAAGTCTGGGTTCTGGGAGCTAGCTCAGTCTGAATGTCTACTGGGGAGATCATGGAGAATTTCCCAGAGGAGGTGCTGCTGGATCTGTTTGGAAGAATTAGTAGTAGTCAGACCGACAAAGTCTTGTGTGTGTGTGTGTGTGTGTGTGTGTGTGTGTGTGTGTGTGTGTGAATTAGATAAATGTATGCATATGGGACACATGACTCCCAGACCTCCTACCTCACTGGGTTTCCAGAATCCTAGCAGCCAGTCCTTCACGCTGCAGGCAGTAGTTTGAAAAAAGCATTTTTCTGGGAAATCTGAGCAGCCCAAGAAGGACTTAAGATATTGAATCAGGGGTACCCTGAATTATGTCCAATCATATCAGTCTCCAAAGTAAAAGGTAAAGTTGAGAAAATCTCCTGGAAAGGAGAAGAAAAAGGTGGTGATGGTAAATAGAAGAAGAAGAAGAAACAAGATAAATAAAGGATCAGTTTAGTCAGTCCAACATCTTAACAAGAGAAATATCGGGAAGAGAAAACAGGAAAAATGAACAGAAGGAACCCACTAACAAACTAATTCAGAAGGATGCACGAGGGCACAGAGACAGATGAGCTGACTCTCATCCTCCCTCATGGGGAATAAATAGGTACTGCCTGGAACTGAAATGTCATGTGATACAGTCATGTTATTGTGAACGTGGAGGTAAAGCCTTCTTTTCCTTAAATAAATGAAAGAGCTTAGAGTGGTTATCTCTAGGGAGGAGGAAATGGGAGGAGGAGTTCGGAAGGAAGTTTTGCATAACAAATCTTATGAAACTATTTGATAAGGGCTTCCCTGGTGGCGCAGTGGTTAGGAATCTGCCTGCCAGTGCAGGGGGACGTCGGTTCAAGCCCTGGTCCGGGAAAATCCCACATGCCGTGGAGCAGCTAAGCCCATGAGTCACAACTACTGAGCCTGCGTGCCTAGAGCCCGTGCTCCGCAACAAGAGAAACCACCGCAATGAGAAGCCTGTGCACCGCAACGAAGAGTAGCCCCCACTCACCAGAACTAGAGAAAGCCCACGTGCAGCAACAAAGACCCAATGCAGCAAAAAATTAAAAAAATGAAAATAAATAAATAAATTTATTTTAAAAAACTGTTTGATACTTAAAACTATGTGCAAGTATAAATCTGAGATAATTTATAGCAGTGATGAAGTCGCCCAGCATACAGGAGATGGCAGTTCAGACTAAAGGAAAACTCTGAAGTCCTGGACGGGGTAACTAAAAACAAATCCACACTGAGACTCACCCTGATGAGAATGCAGCCAATCAAATGTTAAGGGGATGGGGATAACATTACTTGCAACATAACCACTGTCTCACAGCCAGCTAACCTCCTCTCGGCAATAGTAGATGCTGTATACCAGCAGAATGTGATTTTCCAAATGCTGAGAAAAATCCTCAACCCCAAATTCTGTACTTGCTAAGGGAGAACTCAAAACTGAGGGTAAATTAAAAAGGTAAACAAGATACAACAGATACACAAGACTGGGCTAATTAACCTTGCAGAAAGAACTACTAAAAGATATACTTGAACAAGAAGAGAATTGAACCAAGAAAAAAGTGTAGGTTGCAAGGAAAAACAGTGAGCAAAGAAACTGGTAAACATAATGGGAAATCTAAATAAGCAGTGTTGTTAAAACAACAGCAACAACAGTAATAGTCACAATTTTTGATGAGTGTCTGTAACAAATAATATAGAACTTAGCTTTTGCACCATAATGGCATGGGTGAAGAGGAAGTGGAAATAATATCTTCCACAGTCCTTGTATGACTTTAGAGAAAGGTAGAGATAATGATTTTCTTTAGATTTTGGTTGGTATACAAATTTGGGGATGACCTCTGTAGAAATAGAATAACATCCGAACCAGTGGAGGGGAATAAAGAAAATGCAGTCAATTCAATAGATAGCAGGAGAGAAGGAAAAAAACTACCAAGGAAGAAGTATGGCCAACAGAAAACAACAACAAAAAATAAAACAATTGAAATAGGTGCAAATATATCTTTAACCACAATAAAGGTAAATGAACTAAACTCTTCAGTTTGAAGACAAAGATTGAAAGATTGCATAATAATATGAGTTCCAGGGGCTTCCCTGGTGGTGCAATGGTTGAGAGTCCGCCTGCCGATGCGGGGGACATGGGTTCATGCCCCAGTCTGGGAAGATCCCACATGCCACGGAGCGGCTGGGCCTGTGAGCCATGGCCGCTGGGCCTGTGCGTCCCGAGCCTGTGCTCTGCAACAGGAGAGGCCACAACAGTGAGAGGCCCGCGTACCGCAAAAAAAAAAAAAAAAAAAAAAAAAAAATATATATATATATGAGCTCCAAAAATACACTGTTTACAGACATCCTACCTGAAGCACAGTGGCTCAAAAAATTTGAGTGTAATGAGATGGAAATAGATATATCAGGTACATATGAATTAAAGCTAAAGTAACAATATTATAGTAAGTAAATTAAAATATTAAGGTGAGACTTAATAAAAGAGTATGTCATCACCATTGATCATTTCTGCCAAAATTTATTCTTTTTTATTTTTTTATTTTTTCCATCTCTGCCAACTGTTCTATTTTTTTTTTTCATGGAAAGGCATTTTATTTTAAATATAAGAATGTGTACATGTGAATCCCAAACTCCTATCTCTTCCCCCTACCCTCCCCACTGGTAACCATAAATTCATTCTCCAAGTCTGTGAGTCTGTTTCTGTTTTGTAAATAAGTTGATTTGTATCATTTTTTTAACATCTTTATTGGAGTATAATTGCTTTACAATGGTGTGTTGCTGCTGTATAACAAAATGAATCAGCTATACATATACATATATACCCCTATCCCCTCCCTCTTGCGTCTCCCTCCCACCCTCCCTATCTCACTCCTCTAGGTGGTCACAAACCACCGAGCTGATCTCCCTGTGCTATGCGGCTACTTCACACTAGCTATCTGTTTTACATTTGGTAGTGTATATGTGTCCATGCCACTCTCTCACTTCATCCCAGCTTACCCTTCCCCCTCCCTGTGTCCTCAAGTCCATTCTCTACATCTTCATCTTTATTCCTGTCCTGCCCCTAGGTTCCTCAGAACCTTTTTTTCTGAGATTCCATTTATATGTGTTAGCATATGGTATTTGTTTTTCTCTTTCTGACTTACTTCACTCTGTATGACAGACTCTGGGTCCATCCACCTCACTACAAATAACTCAGTTTCGTTTCTTTTTATGGCTGAGTAATATTCCATTGTATATATATGTGCCACATCTTCTTTATCCATTCATAAGTGTTGATGGACACTTAGATTGCTTCCATGTCCTGGCTATTGTAAATAGAGCTGCAATGAACATTGTAGTACATGACTCTTTTTGAATTATGGTTTTCTCAGGGTATATGCCCAGTAGTGGGATTGCTGGGTCATATGGTAGTTCTATTTGTAGTTTTATAAGGAACCTCCTTACTGTTCTCCATAGTGGCTGTATCAATTTACATTCCCACCAACAGTGCAAGAGGGCTCCCTTTTCTCCACACCCTCTCCAGCATTTATTGTTTGTAGATTTTTTGATGATGGCCATTCTGACTGGTGTGAGGTGATACCTCATTGTAGTTTTGATTTGCATTTCTCTAATGATTAGTGACATTGAGCATCCTTTCATGTCTTTGTTGGCAATCTGTATATCTTCTTTGGAGAAATGTCTATTTAGGTCTTCTGCCCATTTTTGCATTGGGTTGTTTGTTTTTTTGATATTGAGCTGCCTGAGCTGCTTGTAAATTTTGGAGATTAATCCTTTGTCAGTTGCGTCATTTGCAAATATTTTCTCCCATTCTGAGGGTTGTCTTTTCATCTTGTTTATGTTTTCCTTTGCTGCATTTGTATCATTTTTTTTAGATTCCGCATATAAGTGATATTATATGATATTTGTCTTTCTCTGTCTGACTTACTTCAATTAGTATGATAATCTCCAGCTCCATTCATGTTGCTGCAAATGGCATTATTTTATTCTTTTTTTATGGCTACGTAATATTCCATTGTATATATGTACCACATCTTCTTTATCCATTCCTCTGTGGATAGACATTTAGGGTTTTCCATGTCCTGGCTATTGTGAATAGTGCTGCTGTGAACATAGGGGTGCACGTTTCCTTTCGAACTATGTTTTTCTCTGGATATATTTGGCCAAAATTTAATGACCTGGATTTATCTGTATCTGTGCATTTGTGTCAAAGGCACCATGTTTGCCAAGTTTATGCAACCATACCTTAAGGGTGTTCTTAGACATTTTTAAAGTGTCGGCAATTCTTCCATAAAAGATACTATTTCACAGATCATCAGTGTCCTATGTGGTGGCAATGTGACCTATAAATGAGTAGTTCTGCACCCATGGGTGTTCTGCACCCATGGGTGTTCATCAGTACTTGGCACATTGTTGGCAGTGCTTGCTGAGTGCCAGCTTCCGAGTCTGTCTGTCTAATTCTTGGGAAGTAGTTTGTCTACAATGAGACTCTAGGCCCAAATCAAGTATATTTTTGAAGCTACTTCTAATCACACTGAAAATTATCCAAGCAGCATATTTTATTTTTATTTTTTAAAATAACTTTTATTGGAGTAGAGTCGATTTACAATGTTGTGTGAGTTTCAGGTGTACAGCAAAATGAATCAGTTATACGTATACATCTGTCTACTCTTTTTGAGATTCTTTTCCCATGTAGGCCATTACAGAGCATTGAGCAGAGTTCCCTGTGCTATACAGTAGGTCCCTGTTGGTTACCTATTTTATATATGGTAGTGTGTAGCATATTTTATTTTTAAACTCACTTCATGTAGCAGTAACATAATTACGAGTATCAGCAGGTCTGTAAAGATTATTATCAAATTTTAAAATGAGATGGTGTGAAGGGAGCCCTTCCCCACCTCCTTCAAACACTTTTTCTAGTAACAAAGTTATGCAGAAACCTTAATCCGTTTAACATTCTGTTAAGGTTTCGGATACTTCTTCCTCCCCTCTCACCAGCCCTTGCTACAGAAAACAGCCCACGTTCTTACACATCAGGCCAAAGCAATCTCTTTGTCAAGAGCTGAGCCCCAGTGGATCCTGTGGACGAGTCTCCCCTCTGTCCAGGAGAGAAGTCAGGTTGTGTAACCCTACTGCCGGGACAGGAGCGTGGTTACACGGTGTGGGTGGAAAATGGTTCTTGCACATGCACAGAAGCAGATCAGCTTTGGGGACAAGCTCCACTCGGCTGGGTGCCTTGCCCAGAAGGGGGTGGGGCTGGTAGCCTGAGAAACTGGGTGTTTTTCCCAGGCTTCTGGGTCACTGCCGCTGCCTTTCAATGCCCTTTAAAAAGCACCTCGAGGAAACTTCTCATTGGCAGCCGAGGAGCCCACTAGTTCCAGGGGAAGAATCTGAACAAGGGGAAAGAGGAATGTTCTCCCGTCTCTATTTTGCAGGGCTCCTGGAAAGTGGGCTTTAGTGCATTTGTTTTAGACACGGGGCCAAAAGTAGCAGTTTAAAACGTGTTTTGTTCTGTTTGGGTTTTGTGGCTTCAAGTAATCTGATTTCCTTGCTACTTATTACTGTAAAACAATTTTAATCACATACGTATTTTCCTGACATTTAATAGTTTGGATCAGGGTGTGATCTTACCGATACCTTGCCCCCAGAATGCTTCAGGGGGTAGTTCTATTTATTTCAAAGGACTTCACATCTGAGACTTTTCTTAAGAAAACCATCTACTTCTCATAACAAGAGTCAATTTTTTTTTTTTTTTTTTTTTTTGTGGTACGCGGGCCTCCCACTGCTGTGGCCTCTCCCGTTGCGGAGCACAGGCTCCGGACGCGCAGGCTCAGCGGCCATGGCTCACGGGCCCAGCCGCTCCGCGGCATGTGGGATCTTCCTGGACCGGGGCACGAACCCGTGTCCCCTGCATCGGCAGGTGGACTCTGAACCACTGCGCCACTAGGGAAGCCCACAAGAGTCTATTCTATTTGACTTGAGTCATTTATTCCGGGACTATGGCTCTCAATTGTGTGATTTTTTTTTTTTTTTGGATTGATTTGTTTAGGTCAAATAAAATGTTAACCCATTTTAAAGGTACAATATGTACCAAATTGTTCAGCTGGTTTGTGAGTCTATGTTTATGCTGAGCCCCTGACCCATTTCAAATAATTTTTTTCCTTTTATCTTCTTTAATTATCAAAAGAATAACATCCTTTTTATTTAAAAAAATCAACAATACAGGAAATGTTAAAAATAAGAGGACTCCATCCCAGTGTCACTGTGTGGTACCACTTAGCATTTGTGGACTAGCCTGAGAAACAAAAAAGTTTTTCTGCAGCACGTGGCCACGTATCCAGAATGCTAGAATGTCAGACTGGAAAGAGACACAGAGATTATTTATTCAAAGCTTCTCAATTTCAAGGAGCACTATTTGGCCCCCAAATGGGGAGGTAATTTGTCTGAGGCTTTCATTTTATTTTTATTTATTTATTTATAAATTTATTTTATTTATTTCTATTTTTGGCTGGGTTGGGTCTTCGTTGCTGTGCACGGGCTTTCTCTAGTTGCAGCGAGAGGGGGCTACTCTTCGTTGCGGTGCGCGGGCTTCTCCCTGCGGTGACTTCTCTTGTTGCGGAGCACAGGCTCTAGGTGGGCAGGCTCAGTAGTTGTGGCTCGTGGGCTCTAGAGCGCAGGCTCAGTAGTTGTGGCGCCCGGGCTTAGTTGCTCCACAGCATGTGGGATCTTCCTGGACCAGGGCTCGAACCAGTGTCCCCTGCATTGGCAGGCGGATTCTTAACCACTGCACCACCAGGGAAGCCCCGGTTATCATTTTAATATGCCTGTGTCTTGGCCTTTGAACCCAAGTACTTGGCATCTAGGACCCTTTCCGCGATATCACACTGCTGACAAGTTTTTAATGTGTAATCTTTCATTTTTAATATCTTTTATTATTATCCTGATCACAAAAGTAATAAATGCTCTTTGTAGAAACTCACCTATCCTCTCACCACACACCATTGAAATGCTGGTGTATTTTCTTCCAGGCATTTTTCTGTGCCATTTTTGTACAAAAATGGGATCAGGCTTCCCATGATTTTGTGCAGTGTGTTTTTTTGGCTTAATAAATGATGAATTTATTCCATGTCATTGAACATTATTCCTTAAAATTATTTTTAATAGTTGCATGGCAATCTGTGCTATAGATGTACCATAACATATACGTCCCTTTCATGGCCATTTGAGAAGGTACCGGTTCTTCAACACGAAGAGTTTGTCTTGAACACAGCTGAATATAAATCCTTGCTTATTTCACATGCTGTCTGGAAACCCATGAGCATAGAAATCATAGTCGTTCTATAATTTAGGAAGTTCCTGGAAGGCTGGTGAATCATTAAAACCCAAAGTTATTTCATGTCACTACATTAGATATCCTTTAGTTAAAGTAAATAAAATCAGATCACTTGTTTTATTAGCCAACTGCAAGAAGGATTAGGATAATATGCCTTATTACTTGGTAGATAAAGCCTCTGTCTTCACAGTGTATTTTATAAAGCTAATAAAACAAACAGTAGTAATAGTAATCATAGGAACAGCTCCTACTTCTTGAGAGTACACAGTGTGGTAGCTATGTGCTGAGCTCTTTACAGACATTACACTCAGTCTTCACAAGGCCCAATGAAGTAGGTGCTTGTTTTATCCCCACCTTATAGAAAAAGGAGCTGTAGCTCAGAGAGGTTAAGTAACTTGCCTGAGGTGGCACAGTGAATGAATGGTGGAAAGCAGACTTGAACCCAGGCCTGCCTCACTCCAAAATCCAAGATTGGGGTCAACCTCTCTCCAAGGCAATTCGGAGGAATTATTGTTTTTTCTTGATGATTTAAATGCCTTTGTTAGCAGTGGTTCTTAACCTTTGGGGAACTGTAGAACCATCTGAGAATCTGTACTGTTGTCTGGAAAATGGTCTATTTGAAAAAATATGCAAAATTAAAAGTCAAATTTCAAGAGATATAGTTTCTAGCTTGAAGACTCCCACATTTGAGTGGTATCCTTTGAGTCATTACGATTTTTCAATCTTCTGGAATCTTTTGCTAAAATACAAATAACCCTGTAAGAGGAGTACCTGGAGTGCTTGTCAACTAAAATCATGGCATTTTTGCTGAGATGGACTATGTAAATGGAAACAAAGATGGCAGGAAGCACTTGTTACATGCTGTACCTGTTCCTTATTTTTTCTGGAACCAGCCAGTTCAAGATGGGACCCCTACACATTTTGGTAATGACACTGAATCATTACCACAGCATAGTTCCTGAGATATTATTTCACAGTCACATAATTAACTCTCAAGATATCCAACAATTACTTAGTGAAATCTGAAGTAAAACCTTCATGTTTGTCCCGCTTATTAGATTAGCGTAGGTTAGAGGAACAAAGGCAAATTATTTAAATATTAGTCTGTACAACATGTTAGGAAGATAAAATGGAATCTGGTGCCCCCCCCCAAAAAATCCTGAACGTTATAAAACCAACACAGTGGTTTAAACATTTTTTGTGTCACTACTCCCATCATTAATGCATATAATTGAGAGTAGATTGTTTTTCGGTGCAATTTTTCTGATCATCTCTGAACTCTCTGATGCTCCTAACGATGTTAGCTTTAGAATTTAAGCCAGTGGATTCGTTGTCTTAGTGTGATAGAAAACAAGAAAAGAAATAGTAACTTCAGCTTAATTTTAGGTAGGTAAATCACAGGTGGATAAGCCTGTCGTTTTGACTTGTTTTGTTTTGCTGTGCAAATGACAGAATGCACCATGTAATGCATTCTAAAATGCCACTAAGAAGACGTGCTAAATGAAATCTCTTTAAATTTAGGGGAAGCGGGAGCAAAGTCATGGGGACAGAGGGTAAGGTGTTAGGCAGGCACTCTGATGTATGTGGTTTGAAATGATCTCTTAGAATTGAATGGCTGAAATTTAATTCTTCTGCTCTATTGACCGAAGTGTATTTGGAAAGTAAAATGTGGTATTGAGCCTCCAAGAATACAAATAAATACATTCTCAATTAATATTTACATGATAAGTGCTTATATAAAAACTAGGTACAGGAATTCTTTTCTCTTTAGAATAAGTATAATACGTAACATATTTGAGGATTAAAGGCCATGCTGCATGGGCATCTGAGGCTCTACCTAAACACCGTCTTTCTTGTGATGTTACTGTGGGTTTGGAGTTGGGTCTTTGTGTTTGAACAATGTGAGTCTGATTCTCCCAGGGCTTAAATCACTCCTCAGTCATCAGGTGGGTGTTCATTCATTCTTTCAGGCTACCGATAGGAGATTTACTGCACTGTGAGGGAAGGAGGGGACTCTTGACTCAGTCGATTTTACCATTTACAATAGGTTTGATGGAGGAAATTTAAAGTAAGAGCCACGTTATTAGCTGCCTATGCATGAACTGGTACCCTACTGAGGGGCCTGAAAGGGTTGAAAATGTTTAACTCACCGAGAGGCAATGAGAATGCAGTTGGGGAGAAGGAAGTTCCTTTTTTGAATGCCCAAAGACAATTAAATGTACACTACAGACCATAACCTCAGTCTTCTGTCAAACTTGCAGGGTCTGGAGCCTGCGAAGCCAGCTGACCAGAGCTCCAAAGCAATTAGCCGGACACAGCTGCTTCCTCTTTTAGGAACAAAAAAATGACCCCGAAATCAACTGTCTAGCAGGTATTATCAGCCCAGAATGACTACTGTCATTTAGCCTCAGAGTGTTTTCTGTTCTTATATCTTACTCCATTTCTTTAGCACCTCGCTCTTCAGATGTGGGCGGGCCCTGGTCCAGCCCTGCAGTCAGCCCTGGGAGCTTGTTAGAAATGCAGCATCTGAGGCCCCCAACCTAGACCTGCTGGACCAGAATCTGCATTTGACGAGATGCCCCAGGGATTCATGAACGTCTGCCAAGCTCTGCTGTAAAACAGTGAAGCAGTGACTGCAGGGTTGCCGCCATTATGACTCTGAAGAGTTCGTGTAGCTCCCAAATGGGCCCAACTTTTCTCTAAAGGCAGTGTCCTCACCGGGAAACCCAACCCACTGGCTTAGAGGAGTGTGACACCAGAAAGCTCCTTTCCCTCAAGACTTCCTTCTCTCCCTCCCTCCCTTTCATCCAAACAGTGTGTAGTCCAATAAAGCCTAACTAATCCCACAATTAGGAGAGATTTACCAATTTTTAACACCCAAAAACCCAAACTCCACAATTTATTAATTTCATCCTCTTTTCCCCAAAACTACTTCTAGAATGACAAACAAATCAGAAATTAGATGCATTCACAATTCACCACCTTTGCCCCTTTACTCTCTGCCTAGGATGGATGCTAACTAGTGGCCAAATGGATAAAAACTCTGGAAGAGACTTATGAAATAAACCTGCATAGTATACAAACATTACTGAATGAGAGGAACACAAACACATGTGTCACTATCATGTACAAAACTCTGTTTCATAGTCCCACAAAGTGGAGAGGAACCTGGTTTGCTTTGAAGACGTTTCTATCCAGCGTCACTGGTTTCTGTCCAGTGACAACCAAAACAGATGGAATGAACATATTCCTATAAGCTTCAAAAATTCTTTCAACTTTTTTTTTTTTTTTTTTTTTTTTTGCGGTATGCGGGCTTCTCACTGTTGTGGCCTCTCCCGTTGCGGAGCACAGGCTCCGGACGTGCAGGCTCAGTGGCCATGGCTCACGGGCCCAGCCACTCCGCGGCATGTGGGATCTTCCCAGACTGGAGCATGAACCCGCGTCGCCTGCATCGGCAGGCGGACTCTCAACCACTGTGCCACCAGGGAAGCCCTCAACTTATTTTTAAATGACTTTCTCTGAGAGTCTAAAAGGACCGTGTGCTTTCTTTTCTTACTGACTTATGTGAGAAGATAATAGTTTGCAGAGAAATTCAGTGAAGCTGCTGATAAAATGCTTTAAAAATATATTTCAGAGAGTGGAGCAGTAATAGTGATGTCAAAACAGTGTCCCCGAGTTCTCCAGCTCAGGCCTAGCACGGCCATTTCTCCTCATCAGCCAGACAAAATGGAATAGTAAAAATCAATCCTGTATTTCATTGACTCTCAGAATACAGTTCTCTTCATGGCCTGTTAATAAAATATACCCTTGGAAGGGAGCCAGACTTCTCTTAGGCAGTTCAGACTCTCTGAAATAGAGCACAATTGCAAGGGACAGGTAGCAGAGGAATATAGAAGTAAAAAATTAACTTTTGGGGTCAAAATTCTTATCTAAACGGATTGACTGGTCTGATTATTTTTTGAAGTATTGTGTTCATACCAGTGTTTAAATTGAATCAAGAGTAATGATTTAACTGAAGTTACGCTGCGTCATCAACTCTCAACAACACTGAGAAACAAAATCATTTTTGAGTTCACGTTCCTCACAGACAGAAGAGCATGTGGTGTCACTGAAGCCCCCAGCTGGGTGAGATCTCTCGGGGTCTCAAAAGCAAGGGTGTGAGGAAGAAGAGAACATGGGAACAGAAGGGTTTTGCCGAGTAGGTGGAAGAGAGAGTTCAAAGTCAGGCTGAACACCCCATTTGCCTCCATCTCTACTTAGGACCTGAGTAATGGAGGTGACCAGCCGAGGGGCCCAATGTCGGTGAAGGCCTAGCTCTTGATGTTAGAGACCCAAATCTAATGGGGCCACTTTGGAAAATGCCACTCATGACTCTCCATTCTGTGTGGTGCTGCTGAAAAATAAGAATACAGCTTTGGGGGCTTCCCTGGTGGCGCAGTGGTTGGGAGTCCGCCTGCCGATGCAGGGGACACGGGTTCGTGCCCCGGTCCGGGAAGATCCCACATGCTGCGGAGCGGCTGGGCCCGTGAGCCATGGCCGCTGAGCCTGCGTGTCCGGAGCCTGTGCTCCGCAATGGGAGAGGCCACAACAGTGAGAGGCCCGCGTACCGAAAAAAAAAAAAAAAAAAGAATACAGCTTCGGTCTGGAAAGGTCTGATTCTCCTCCTTATCTTTATGATCTTGGAAAAGATATTTACTCTCTCTAGATCTTAGCTTCCTTCCTCTAAAGTCATCATCTCTTCCTCTTGTCCCACTTTAGCATTCTAGAAACCTGGCCCTGTGATTTCAAGTCTGTCCCTAAACAAGGACAAAGATATGAGACTAGGAATTATGAGAAGCGAGGGAGACCATGAATTCTTTATGGGGAAGTTTCATCTAAAATTCATTACCGTGCTTGAAAGTAATTTATAGATACTCTTTAGTTAAGCCACACCTACCCTTGTAAATGCCAAGCATAGGTCCAGTTTTAAAGTGTAAAAACTGTATTCCATCCGTTTTATAACAGCTATATTGAGATATAATTCACGTACCAATGCAATTCACTCATTTCAAGTGAACTGAAATTCTTCATAGAGTTATGTAACCATCACCATCTAATTTTAGATCATTCGTATCACCTCCAAAAGAAACCTGGTACTGATTACCACTGGTGCCTCATTCTCTCCCCAGCCTGAGGCAGCCACGGATCTTCTTTCAGTCTCTGTGAATTTGCCTGTTGTGGACACTTCATATCTATGGAATCATACAATGTGTGGTCTTTTGTGGCTGGCTTTTTGTCACTTAACATTTTCAAGGTTTTTTCATGGTGTAGCATGTATCAGTCCTTCATTTCTTTTTACTGCTGAATAATATTCCATTACATGGGTATACAATACTTGATTTTCCATTCATCAGTTGATGAATGTTTGGGTTGCTCCAGCTTTGGCTGTGATGCACAGTGCTGCTGTGAAGATTCGTGTGCAAGTTTTTGTGTGGACGTATATTTTCATTTCTCTTAGGTATATACCTAGGAGTAAAATTGCTTTGTCATGTGGTAACTTCATATTTAACATTCTGAGGAACTGCCAGACTGTTTTTTAACATAACTACACTATTTTACATTCCCCTCAGCAGTGTATAAGGATTCCAGTTTCTCTACATCCTCTCCAATAATTTCTGGATTATTACTATTCTAATGGATAGGAAATGATCTCTTGTTGTGGTTTTAGGTTTGCATTTCCCTTGTGGCCAAGGATGTTGAGCATCTTTTCATGTGTTTATTGGCTATTTTTCTATCTGTTTTGGAGAAATGTCCTCATATTCTTTGTATATTTTTAAATCGTGTTGTCTTCTTATTATTGAATTCTTTGCGTATTCTAGATACAACTCCCTTATCAGATACATGATTTGTAGTTTTTCTCGCACTTCACGTTCCATGTTTTGGATGCATTCATTTTCTTTTGTAGAAATATTGGAATCCTAAAGAACAGGTACCTTAATCTCAAGCCAAATAATTACCTATTGTACAGAGACATAAAGAATCTGGCTTTATTCCTAAAACACATGTGACACAGCAGAACCGTAGAAAATCATGTGCAATGGATGGTTTGCTGTTTCCTGATAAGAGATTTGGCACCAGTGGGAAAATCAATCTCTAACTAAGTTACGAAGAGAAATACGTACTCAAAAGACACGTCATCGAAATCGCCCATCGTTTATCATTAATAGATATTTATGGAACACCACTATGTATCGGGATTAAATAAGAACCGTTGAGAGTTTGATCCTCGTCTTATTGGGATTGATAGTCATCCCAACACAAGAACTTTTTAAAAACCTAGATATACTGTCTAAGGCTTTCAAAAAGTAATTCTTTAGAGATTTCCTTTTATTGTTTCCTTCTGTGTCTTCTCCAAAGATTGAATATTTGGTTTAATAATTTTTGTTCACATGTTGGAAATAAAAATATATAATACATACATACATACATATGTATTTTCTTTTTAAGAATCAATGATGTTAATTACTTAAGTGCCTTCTTCAGTTAACTTGTAGAAGTCTTTAAAAGAGCTACCCCAGGATTAATTTATTCACTGAACAAATAATTGCACTGTTTATATTCCAGGTTCTGGGGTAGGGGCAGGGAGTAAGATGGTGGATAAAACAGACCTTGATTGTGCCTCTTGGGGCTTACAAGCAATAAACAAGTAAAAACACAAATGAATGTAGAGTTACAAATTTTAAGGTTGCTGTGAAGGAAAAGAAGAGGGTGCTAAGAGAGAGTAATATGGAGACCTATTTCAGGCTGAGGGGGTCAGGAAAGTAGCCTGGGACATCTAGAGGATCAGGTAGACCAGCCAGGGGAGGAAGAACGCATTGCAGGAAAGAATGTGCTAGGTCCAAGGGAGTGCAAGAAGGCTAGTGGGCTAGAAAGATAGGAAGTGAGAAAATCTAGGAAGAGCCTGTCCACCTAGGGGGTTGTAGCCCACACTGAGGAGTTTGAATTTCACTCAGAAAGTAGTGGAAAGGTTCTAAAGGCTTTGGCAGAGGAAATGACATGATCTGACATAAACTTTAAAAAGACCATATTGGCTGCTTCATGAAGATCTGACGTGTGGAAATGAAGTAGAAGTAGAATCAAGGTGACCATTCGGGAGGCTTTTGCAGTTGCCTGAATGAGTAGTGATGGTGGCTTGGACTAAGACGGGGCAATGGAAAACCGAGAAGGTGAATGGATTTGGGATTATTTTGTAGACAGGGCGTCATGGTTAAGAGTGTGTGTTCTAAAGCCAGACGACCTAAGTTAGAATACTGATTCCCCCTCTAAGTAGCTGTATGACCGTTGGGAAATGAGCTTCTCTGTAACAGAATCATTTCATAGAGTTGTTCTGAAAATTGAGTGAGTTAACAATGTTCTCTATGCATCATAAGAGTACCTGGCAGGTAGTGAATGCTTTAGTCAGTGTTGTTGTTGGTATTGTTTTCCTATTTAAATGGACAGGTGTTGGCCATGGTTTAGATGGGGAAGTGGGGAGAGGTGTCAAAGACAACTGCCAGGTTTCTGGCCTGAGTACCCAGTGGTGGATGGTGCCAGGTCCTGAGGTGGAGGAAACCGGAGAGAAGCAGGGTTTGAGGAGAAGGGAGATCAAGAATCTTGTTTTGGATGTGTTAGTTTGAGATGTGCATGAGATATGCAAGTGGGGACACCAGGCAGCTGGAATCTGGTGCTCAGAGCAAATGTCCTGGGCCAGAGAGAGAGCTTACATTCAAGATCACACTCACTTGTACTGAGTAAATTTGTAAAACAGTCAGCACTTGGAAATAATTTAACCTCTTCCTCGACTGGCCAGTGCAGGACTTGGCTATTAAAACAATGCAGTGATCCTGACTTTCCTTGGAGAGGGGGCAGATAAAGCAAAAAGAGTGTGGAGATGGTCATCAAACAGACCATCTTTTGATCCCCCACTTGCTATGTAGATGAGCAGTTACAAGTATTGGATCCAATGGGATGGAGAGGGGGGATTATGGGCAACTCCCAGGTTTCTGTCTTGAGTGCCAGATAGCTTGCAAGGCCAGTTCCTGAGATGGAGGAAAGTGGGAAGAATGTTCTCGAAGCCTCCTCAGCTGGGGATTAGTACACCTTCCTCATAGGTAAGGACAAAAAGAATGTACCTAAGATACCTAGCATAGTACCTGGCACATGGGAGATGCTTTGGGCTCTTCTTCCTTTCTTATCTCAACTGCGAGCATCGCAACCACCCTGCCTGGATCTGCTTCCATTTTCAGGTTAAGATGGAAGGTGGGAGCAGTGAGGTGACAGAGCAACGACAGGAATAGGGTGAGGTAAGTGAGGCATTCGCTTTGGGCACCAAAAAACGAAGTAAGGTAAATATTACTTTAATGCAATATTTTGTAAAATCAAAACACATGCCAAAAATCCATGATGAATAAAATCTATTTTTATTAAAGCCAGGGGAAGTATTCCCAATTTCTCCTTTTGCTTCAAGCTCCAGCACTCAGTATGGCACTATGACAAGGTGAAAGCAAAGAAGAAAAAGCTGTTTCTCGTTTCTTCCAACGTTGGTAGCTAAGAGCCAGTCGGCAGACTTGTGTACTCCCATGATATCCCTAGATGCTAGAGAGTGTTCAAGCCGTGATACTGGGGTGTGGGCCTTCCACTAGCCCAGCCCCCTACCCCGTTCTATCGGGTTCTGTCAGGTGCAATGCGGGAGCCGGGCCCAGGCTCCTGGCTTCGCCCCACCTCGGTCAACGCAGACCCTCGTGACCCTGGGACTGTTGAGCAAACACGGAGTGAAATATCCTCATGCTCTATTAGAGCCTGGGGTTTAAAGGTCAGCTCTTTGCTTATCGGCTGTCTGATTCACTCCCTAAATGGCTCTCAGGGAGTTTCGTGCTTGCAATATGGACTGAGCAGATGAGCCTTTCCATGCAGCGAGGGGAGCTGTTTGCTTTGCAAGGAGCTGTCTCCGCCAACAGGGAAACTGCAGGTCAGCAGCAGGTGGGAGATGAATGGAGGTGCCCTGCGACGAGCGCTTCCTTCCGACATATTGACTTAGAAAGCTCAAGGTACACGGGCATTGGTGGCTTGTGGCTTTCAGCTCTTTTCTGTGAAAATCAGAAAACTTCCAACTGAAACAATTTGGGGATTTCAACACTGTCAGCAGGCAGGTAATGAGTCGTGAAAAGACGGATTTGTCAAAGCCCATATCTATCGTGCAAAAACCAATGGTGGGATTTTGAGCTTTCAGGTCACTTTTCCTCTAACAAAAGCTGGAGATGGGGAGGGCAACTTTTTAAAAAGTTATATTAAGGATTTTTATTTCAATTTAAAGAGAAGAATTCTCCTAATTTTAAAAATACTTTACTGCAACTGTAACATACCCTCGTCATGTACATGTATGAATGATTTGGGGGTGAGATAGTAATGAGCAAAGGAAAAGAGTCACATGGATTGCTCCAGGCTGCTGCTGGACACGGTCTGCATGTCAATGGCACTTTAAGATTGCAACATTTTGTTGGGTGACCTTCATACCAGTCCACTGCACGCACCTTAATCTCTCTCTCAAAAAAAGCTGAGCCTGCTATAGATTTGGTCAGTTGTTTTTGTGTGTGTGTGTGTGTGTTTTTTTTAACTCAGTTTTTCATTTACCTACTGCTTTATGACTCCTGGTTTAATTTGTACAAAAGGATGAAGTTCAGTATTACGTAACTCAGAAACGCATCTTTGAGTCTTTAGGAAAAATAAGTGCAAGGGTTGCCATGGATTGAGACTGAAAAACTTCATAGGTAAATCACGGGGTCCACTTTTAAGAGTATAAGAATGCTTCAGAACAGTTGTAGAATAGGTACACAGATGCGCAAGGGGGCAGAAAATGCCATTTTTGGCTAATAAAGTACCTCTCAGACTTTGAAACTTATAATTAAAAGTTCAAAAGCAGAATAAATGTTGGGACTGTTAAACTTCTGTGAGGGTTGCCAATTTGTAAATGAGGCACCTGTGTAGCTCTCTCACTGTCCAGTTACCTGCCCCTCTGTTTTTTGAGTATTATGTCTTTATTAATCAGGAATTAATACAAAGACTTTTCAGGCTAGGAGTAAATATTGCATGGTCCCTGAGCTACGGTTGCACAGTATACCCATGGAAGTTTTATTTCTTAAAGAGTTAAACAAGATTTTCAATTGTCTAAGTAAGAATATTAAATAATTAAGTTGTGATACTTTGTTCAAGGGGGTCTAATTTCATCCTTCCCTCCCTCCCTCCCCTCTTCTCTCCCTGCCTGTCTCCCTCCCTCCTCCTCCCTTCTTTTCTTTGCTCATTTATTCTTCTCATGTCCACTTGAGTGCTTAGATTATCTTATTTCTATCTCTATAACTATTAGTTTTAAGTCAAAGCTATTAGTTTAGCTTGCAATATGGACTGAGCAGATGAGCCTTTAGCTATTATAACTATTAGTTTTAAGTCAAAGGAATTAGTCCCACTAAGAACCTGAAAGCCAAGTTAGTATCTTTTTTTAACCTCCTACTTTTCATTTAAGGTCATCTTCTCTTTTGCCCCATAGTTACAGAAGTTACTAAAACTAGCATTTAGGAGGAAAGTCTCACCAATATGTATATTGCCTCCACTGAGTTTAGGTATTCTCATATGTGTAGCATTTAGCTAAAAGGTAAGGCTAATATTCTTTAAACTGCCTACCCTATTTTGAAAAATCTTCACTTATGTCTCTAAACCAAATGTGAATAGTCACAGAATTTGTGGACAGGTATTGTGCAGAAAACCATTAACCTGACATTCAGTTTTCAGGAGAGACTGTCAAAAATTCCACTGCAAGTTGGAGCTGTTGGACTAACATTGATCTATTCATAAGCAGGCAGAATAATTTAGCTACTTACACTGCTGAGCTAAAATACAGTGCTGCCATGTTTTCTCCCGTGGTGTTCTCCAGTGTGGGTTTACTTGGTCCTGGGAATTTCCTGTGGAAAAGCCCATTTCTGTCCATCAGCCATGGCCTGTTCCAGGGAATGGTAAATGGCAGTGGAACGGCATGCTGAATTTTAACGTGACAGTGGCCTGCCCTGGTTTCAGAAATGGGTCCTGCATATGTGAACCCATGAAAATAGCTGGGAGCAGTTTCAGAATGGAAAATTCCTTATAACTTGTATATACGGTGTTCGCCATGCTTCTACTGAAACACGTCTGTAAGTAGCTTGCGTTCAAGAATGGGAAACCCTCATTTCTAAAGACCTTTTGGTTTCTCCTGGACCTACCTTTGCTTTTCATTGCCCGGCTTTGCAACCACTGCTTTGTCCCCCTCTAACTAGCCAGGTGCGTTCCCACCACTGGCTTCTATTAAATTCAGAGTTGGGCCTGCGCCTGCACACTCAGGCCATTCCTTCTCTCACTCCCTCCTGCCTTATGTCTGCCCTTGACCTTAATTTGGCTGGTCGGTTTGCCATTCTCCACATTCGTCCCTCCCTAGCCTTTGTGTGGGCTCCTCTGTCATTTATTTTTAACTGGTGGCACGTGGCCCTTCCTTGTCACCTGCCAGGCTGCATTCTCCCTCCTCCAGAGCCAGCCCAGGTCTCGTCTTCTCTGGAAGGACCTTCCTCTATTTGAATCTACATGCTGTCCCCAGGACTTGCTCTTTTTTTTTTCCCAGAACTTTTTAAAAAATTAAAGTATTTTACAATTTTGTGATTTACAATGTTGTGTTAATTTCTGCTGCACAGCAGAGTGACTCAGCTATACATATAGACATTCTTTTTCATATTCTTTTCCATTATGGTTTATCACAGGATATTGAATATAGTTCTCTGTGCTATACAGTAGGACCTTGTTGTTTATCCATCCTATATATAATACTTTGCATCTGCTAATCCATCCTTCCCCCACCCCTCCCTCTTGGCAACCACCAGGCTGTTCTCTATAGGATTTGCTAACTTTTGACCATCTGAATACACATGTAGTCAAACAACCTGAATTTGTCGTAAACGTTCAAAGACTAAGATTTTTGTTTCTTGTATGTTTTGTTTTTTTTAAAAAATAAATTTATTTATTTTTTGTCTGTGTTGGGTCTTCGTTTCTGTTTGAGAGCTTTCTCCAGTTGCGGTGAGCGGGGGCCACTCTTCATTACGGTGCGTGGGCCTCTCACTGTCGCGGCCTCTCCCGTTGTGGAGCACAGGCTCCAGACGCGCAGGCTCAGTAGTTGTGGCTCACGGACCTAGTTGCTCCACGGCATGTGTGATCTTCCCAGACCAGGGCTCGAACCTGTGTCCTCTGCATCGGCAGGCAGATTCCCAACCACTGCGCCACCAGGGAAGCCCTCTTGTATGTTTTGCAATCTCATGGCAGATACTTAATGGGGTATGTGTCAGTTCAGGAAATGAAATTCCAGGTGGTGGCCCTTGCAAGATGGGAGGTAACCAAGTCTATTTTCATAAAGATGCATCTCTTAAGGCTGCTTCTGTATCTGATGGAACAAGCCAGGGAAAGGCCTGCTTATCTGTGTATTTTAGCTTTCCTAATTGGTGACAATTGTCTCTGGAAAATTGTTTATATGGATTATCCAAGGTGATCATTAATATTATTAACGTTGTAAATTTCATTCTTTAATCTCTTTGGGGAGTATTTATTGCCTTTCTCAGAGTTAATCAGTAACAGTTTTTCTAAGGGAAACTTTTTTTCCCCTATCTTAACCCTTTTTAAGTATACAGTTCAGTGGGGTATTAAGTACGTTTACATGGTGCCACAATCACCACCATCCATCTCCAGAATTATCCGTCTTGCAAAACTGAAACTCTGTCCCCACTAAACAGTAACTCCCCATTTCCCCTCCTGCCAGCCCCTGACCACCATCATTCTACTTTCTGTCTCTATGAATTTACTGCTCCAGTACCTCATATAAGTGGAATCATATGGTATTTGCTTTTCGTGACTGACTTATTTCACTTAGCATAATGTCCTCAAGGTGCACCCATGTTGTAGTGTATGTCAGAATTTCTTTCCTTTTTAAGGCTGAAAAATATTTGACTAATGAACAGTTTTTAAAGAATTTTGCAACAGCATTTTAACCCCTGACTTGTGTTTGTATGTGATTATGCTGATTATTTCACATCTTCAAGTCTGGGTTTTTTTGTAGCTATTAGGTTATACTCCTTTGTTGGTGATCACTGAAATTAGATTGTGAAAGTATTAACTTGATTTTCCTTAAGTTCTCAACGTCCTAAGACATTCACAATTAATAGTGATTTTCTATTTTATTATACATAGGAAAAGATACATCTTTTCCATTTTTTTAGAAAGAAAAGATATTGTTTTAAAAATTGCTATTTTTAGTCACCAAAATATAGATTACATTAGTCATGTCTTAGAATTAGACACACTTTAAGGATTTACAAAAATATAAAATAATTTTTAAATATACAAATAAAAATTTTTCATTATTAAAATAGTCATATTACAAAACACTTGGAGAAAAGACACTAGAAAAATCCATCTCTTAAATATAATTTAGAATTTTAGTGTCTTTCCTTCCAGTCTCTTTTGCTTGCGCATATTTTTATCTGCATGGTTTTAATCATGGTATGTTATAAATGCCTTTATATCTCTAAGAAAGAAAAGCTGTCTAACAGAAATCAAGGCACCTCTACAAAGAGTATGAACACTTATTTGATTGAACTCAAAAGCACCGTGACAGAAGCACAGTTAATGTGCGTGTTTGGACACTGAGGTTCTGCTGTTTGCATGATGAGGGATGATGGGGTGGAACTTCGCTAGAGCTGGTAGGAGCCATGCTGTGATTGGCCATGTTTATGGAAAACATATCTGACTCTGGAAAGAGAGAAGGAGACAAGGACAAGTAGAGATGAACGATGGAGACCCTGTGGGCGTCTAGGAAGTGCTGCCCTTCCTCAGACTCCGAGGACGCCTCAGTACCCTTCCATTAAAGTTCCTTTTCTGATTAGTGTTTGAAAATTGGGGTTCTGTTTCTTTTCACTGAAAGAGACTTGACTAATCCATCTTGCCTCTGACCTATCTCTGTCCTGTTTGCGTTGTCTGAATGATTTACTGGCTTTCTATGCTTCAAGCTGATTCTCCTACTCTTCAGTGAAACTCACCCAACCAGCAGGCAGGTGTAGTTTCCCTGTGGCTCTGTGGCTGGGGTCTAAGAGGTACTTAAGAACTGCTTACTGAATGAAGTAGTCTCTTTTTAATTTATTTTTTTAATTGAAGTACAGTTGATATGGAGAATTATATAATATAAGTGAATCTTTAAAAAACTAATTTCAATGAGAAAGTAAGTTGCAGAAGGTTATGGCAAACATACAGTTTTTATAAAGTTTAAATATAAAATTAAATACTAGAATATGGAATTTTTAATCTAAAATCTGGATACTAGTTACTTCCAGTTGAAGAAGACTCAGGGAATCATGAAGTGGTATTCGGGGGGTCATCAACTGCATTGTCATTTCTTTTTTTTAATTAAAAAATTTTTTTAATTGAAGTATAGTTGATTTACAATGTTGTGTTAGTTTCTGGCATACAGCAATGTGATTCAGCTATATGTATACATATATCCATTCTTTTTCATTATAGGTTATTACAGAACATTGAATATACTTCCCTGTGCTGTACAGTAGGACCTTGTTTATCTATTTTATATATAGGAGTATGTATCTGCTAATCCCAAACTCCTAATTTATAGCCCTCTTTCCCCTTTGGTAACCATTAGTTTGTTTTCTAAGTCTGTGAGTCTGTTTCTGTTTTGTAAATAAGTTTATTTGTATCCTTTTTTTTTAGGTTCCACATATAAGTGATATCATACAGTATTTGTCTTTGAATGAAGTAATTTTGATGAGAAATACGCTCTTTCCTTGAAACCTGTAGCAATCTTCTTGGGCACCAAGAAGCAACTACTTGTGTCTTCACAGTTCAAAATCCTGTGACACCATTAGGTGACCACTGAATAGAATCCTTCTTTCCACATCTCCTGTTTGCAGAGCACTGACCACTGACAAATTCTAAGCACAAAAGTGATCAGACTCTTGGCTTTCATTGGTGATTCATCATCCAGTCCCCACCCATCCCTTCCCTTCCAGGGCTTGGTCCTTAGATGTGTGGTGCCTAGGACTTGAAACTTACATTAGGGGTGATGGCCATGGTTCACCCTAAGAGGAGGGTCATGGCATCACTGATTATACACAGGATAAGTAAAAGTAAATCAGAAGAAGTAAAGATATCCCTGTGTCATAACAGCTGATAATGAACTTGGAATTAATACATTAACAGGACAAGATAAAACAAAACATACTCCCTCTGGCATCAAACCTTCCCCATTACTGCAAAGAAGGGCATGGCATGAGAAAGCTCTCTCCCTAGGTTTACTGCAGCTGTACTTAGACCTGTCTGTGTTGTTGAAATCGTTTCAAGTTCAGGAGTTAGCTTTATTCTTCTGGCTAAACCTAGTTAATTGTTACAGGATGGTGGATTGTATAGAACATTCAGTAATACATAAAAAGAGTTGATGGATTTTCTCATGGTAATGTATTATAATTTATAACATTTATTAAATGCCTCAGATTGTTTTCCTACTTGAATTAAAAAAATAAATATGTAGTTCTTAGAAATTCCATTGATTTGAGTTGAAAATTAATTGGAAAGGGGGTGCTATGCTGGCTAATTTTAACATTAAAATACATGTTGCTGATGTTTTCTTATACTTTTGTTTTAAAATTACTTGATTTCTTGTAAAAACTGAAGCAGTGTTTGCATAGTTGTGTTCCCTATAATGATGGGAGACTGGAAAGTTGCAAAAAAATACTTTGCAAGGATAACAACAGCATCAGTCATTTGCAGCTGGACTAGAAAAGAATGTAGTGTAGGCTGAACTATTACTTATTCCCTTTTGGAAAATAGGGGAGTAACTAATACTCTAACAATATTATTACATGGTGGAGTGATGACCCCAAAGATCCAGCTGTACCACTACGATAATTTATAAATCAAAGAAATATCACCATCAAGACTTCAGACTTTGATTAAGAGCAGGAGAGGGAAAGGATGGAGGGGAGAAAGAGGCCATGGCAGTGAGGGCGGAGACTGTAGCTGTATACTCTGGCTTATGTCAAGTTAGGTAACAAAAATCCTCTGTTTGCCTTCCCAAAATGTCTTTTTTCATATGAATGTGTGCCTGTCCCATCAACTGGAATATTAGCTCCCTGAGGGAAGATGCTACAGAAGATGGGTTTGTAAAGATGTACACCTGCCCTCTGGGAACTTAATTTCCTGTTCGGTGAGATAAAAATGCCACCTACGAGGATAGCTAAAAATACAGTGTGTTTCAAGTGTCATAGAGATTCATAGAGTTTACCAGTTTGTTAAACTTGTTTAAATTATAGGAAGTAGATTAAACAGTGGATTCATCCCTATGGCCTAAGGCTCAGGGTTGCAAAGCAATTTGTTGCCATTAATGATGTTGATGTAAATAGATGTTGAAAGCTTCTATGGCCAAGTAAGTTTGGAAAATTCTGGATTAATCAAAGTGAAGAAGATTACTCAGTCTTTAAGATGCCAAAGCACACTGTGAATTTCCGAAAGGGTGATACAGGATATTTGTCTAACTAGAGAACTCTTTAGAAATTGTAGAATAGCTTGTAGGACTTGCATTCACTGTAACACACTTTGGGAAATTCTGGCAAAAACAAGAACGGCTTTAATGGCAGTAAGTGTTCAGTATGAGTTCATTGAATCCCACTGTATTCATTTGCTGTTTCTGTTGTAACAAATTACCACCAATTCAGTAGCTTAAAACAACACAAATTTATGATCTTATAGTTCTGGAAATAAAAGTTCAAAATAGGTCAGCCAGGTTTTGTTCCTTCTGGAGAATATAGGGAAGAATCTGTTTGCATACCTTTTCCAGCTCTTAGAGGCTGCCATATTCCTTGAGTCGTGGCCCTGCATCACCCCAACCTCTGCATCTTTCATCACTGCTCCTTCTCTTGATTCTCCTGCCTCTTTCCCGTTTAAGGACTCCGGTGATTGTATTGGACCTCTCCATCTCAAGATCCTTACCTTAATCATATCTGTAAAATCCCTTTGCCATGTAATGTAACATTTTCACATGTTCCAGGATTCGGATGTGGGCAACTCTGGGGACCATCATTCAACCTCCCATATCCACATTCTATTTCCCAGAACCCTAGGTGGTACCCAGTAAACATTTGGTGAATACCGTTAAGAGACGGAATTAAATGATTTTAGGAAAGCTCCCTGAATTATGCTGGTAAAGGAGGCATGGACTTCTGGCATCATCATGGCAAGTGGGTTTTGCAAGAATTTTGAAGAGTGTAGGTTTTTTTGAGGAAAGTCTTCCCAATGTGGTTAGTGTTATGAAATGATGATTCCACAGAAGCAGAATGCATTGCTGCAGAAACACACATCGTTCCCTCAATAATCACTCAGCGTGCTGACCTCCCTCCAGACCTGCCTCCTGTGTTGGGATTGTTTTGCTGTGGCCAGACTTTAAGTGGGAGGAAGAAGGAGGTTGGCAGAGTCGAGTGGGAGAAGGCCAGAGTGGAAGGAGCAGAGAAGGAATTAGCCAGGTCTGATGGAGAGATGGTTCTGAGATGCCTTTGAGAAGAGGAGGTGTCTTATGAGACACTCCACGATGTCCCTAAGATAGTACAGTAACATCAGAGGGACAGAAAAGGCAGTCTTCTTCACTTCCGTAGAAGGCTATGTCCAATGTGTCTGGCTTCTTGTTTTTCTTGTCAATCATTGTTTTTATTTTTATTCTTTCAGAAATAAATTTTATTCTGATGTTTATTGTAGAAAATAAATATTGCCTAGTCTAATGCTCAGAGATAGACACTGTAACATTTTGGTATATTTTCTTTCAATTTTTTTACCATATATATTGTTACATTTTAGAATCAGGACCGTGGTCTAGATATAGTTTTGTGTCTTACTTATGTTCACTTGACTGGGAGCATCTCCTCGTGGCATTAAATCGTCTTCAAAACATGATTAATTAATGACTGCATATATTGCACTTCGGGGTGTATAGCTGTAGTCGAACATACATGCTTTGCATTCATCTTTTGCCATCTTCTTATTGCTTCTACATGATAGTAGATGAAGTCAAAGGACCTGAACAGTTTTATTCTCCTTAGACATGGTCGAAGGTATTCATTTACACTCTGGCACTGTACGAGAGTGTTTTCAGCCCCACACATCAGCAGCAATAAGTATTAATCATTTAAAATTTTTTTGAATGTTTCTTGGACATTTATAACCATTCTTTCGTGACCCTTTTTTTTTCTTTCTTTTTTCCGCGGTACGTGGGCCTCTCACTGTTGTGGCCTCTCTCGTTGCAGAGCACAGGCCCCGGACGCGCAGGCTCAGCGGCCATGGGCCACGGGCCCAGCCGCTCCGCAGCATGCGAGATTCTCCTGGACCGGGGCACGAACCTGTGTCCCCTGCATCGGCAGGCAGACTCTCAACCACTGCGCCACCAGGGAAGCCCTCTTTTGTGACCTTTTGATCCATGTTCTTTGCCCATTTATCCATCGAGATGTTAATATTTTCATTAGAGCTTCCTATTAAAGATCCTTTGAGTCATGTACCACAATGTTCATTGCAGCTCTATTTACAATAGCCGGGATATGGAAGCAACCTAAGTGTCCATCGACAGATGAATGGATAAAGAAGCTGTGGCACATATATACAATGGAATATTACTCAGCCATAAAAAGAAACGAAATTGAGTTATTTGTACTGAGGTGGATGGACCTAGAGTCTGTCCTACAGAGTGAAGTAAGTCAGAAAGAGAAAGACAAATACCATATGCTAACACATATATATGGAATCTAAAAAAAAAAAAAAAAAATGGTTCTGAAGAACCTAGGGGCCGTGCAGGAATAAAGACGCAAACATAGAGAATGGACTTGAGGACACAGGGAGGGGGAAGGGTAAGCTGGGACGAAATGAGAGAGCGGCATGGACATATATACACTACCAAACGTAAAATAGATAGCTAGTGGGAAACAGCCACATAGCACAGGGAGATCAGCTTGGTGCTTTGTGACCACCTAGTGGGGGATAGGGAGGGTGAGAGGGAGACGCAAGAGGGAGGAGATACGCAAGAGGGAGGGGATACGGGGATATATGTATATGTATAGCTGATTCACTTTGTTATAAAGCAGAAACTAACACACCATTGTAAAGCAATTATACTCCAGTAAAGATGTTAAAGAAATATACAAAGAAAAAAAGATCCTTTGTATGTCACATCTCTGAAAATTATTTTCCTACTTTGCTGTTTGCCCTTTAATTTTGAGTATTGTGCTGTGTGATATATGAATTTTTTCATGTTTATTACTACAGTCAAATCTAATATTACTTTCTGATGTACTCCACTACTTCTATGTTTGGAAATTCTTTGTTTGGCCAATAGCCAGTAAACAACCACCTATATTTTTCATAATATTTTATAATTTTATTTTTTAAGTTAGTGTGTAATCCACCTGTAATTCAGTTTGACATATTGTATGAGGTAGAGATATAATTTTTTAACTATTCAAATAGTTACTTCAACACCATTTATTGAATAATCCCTTTATTCTTTATTGAGTTGTGATTAAATCTATCTTTAATTAAATTAGTATATATGTTTTTATATCTGGGATCTTTATTCTATTTCTTTAACCGTCTGTTAGTTATTGTAGCAGAACCATATTATATTTTGTATAGCACATTTCTATTTTTGATATGGTAAGCCATAATCCCTTCACTATTCCATATTTTAAATGTACCTTAGTAAGTATCATCTGAGTGTTCTTCAAGGTGAATGTTGGAATTAATTTTCAAATAAAAAATTCTGATATATCTGCATGGAATTACGTACAAACTATGAATTATTTTGGAAGAATTTGCATCTTTACAATTTTTAATCATTTCATAATCCACCTGCTTTTTCAGATCTTATTTGATGTGACAGAAAAATTGTTTCTTCACACAAGTTCTGCATATTTTTAAGGTTATTCCTAGGTATTATATACTTTTTATTTAATTATATTTGGGATTTTTTCTATTGATTTCTAATTGGTGGTTACTGTTATATAAAAGCTGTTGATTTCTTTTTATTGAAGTACAGTTATTTACGTTTCAGGTGTACAGCAAAGTGATTCAGATATAAATATATATTCTTTTTCAGACTCTTTTCCATTATAAGTTATTATAAGATATTGAATATAGTTCCCTGTGCTATACAGTAGGTCCTTGTTGGTTATCTATTTTATATATAGTACTGTGTATATGTTAATCCCACACTCCTAATTTATCCCTCCATGCCCTTTCCCCATTGGTAACTGTAAGTTTGTTTTCTATGTTTGTGAGTCTATTTCTGTTTTATAAATAAATTCCTTTGTATCATTTTTTTAGATTCCACATATAAGTGATATCATATGATATTTGTCTCTGTCTTACTTCACTTAGTATGATAATCTGTAGGTCCATCCATGTTGCTGCAAATGGCATTATTTCATTCTTTTTTATGGCTGAGTAATATTCCAGTGTGTGTGTGTGTGTGTGTGTGTGTGTGTGTGTGTGTGTGTGTGTGTGTGTATATATATGGCATCTTCTTTATCCATTCATCTGTCAATGAACATTTATGTTGCTTCCATGTCTTGGCTATTGTAAATAGTGCTGCAGTGAACATCGGGGTGCATGTATCTTTTCGAATTAGAGTTTTCTCCAGATATATGCCCAGGAGTGGGATTGCACTATTTTGGGTAACTCTATTTTTAGTTTTTTAAGGAACCTCCATACTGTTCTCCATAGTGGCTGTATTAATTTACATTCCCACCAACAGTGCAAGAGGGTTCCCTATTCTCCACACCCTCTCCAGCATTTATTGTTTGTAGATATTTTGATGATGGCCGTTCTGACCAGTGTGAGGTGATACCTCATTGTAGTTTTCATTTACATCTCTCTAATAATTAGTGATGTTGAGTGTCTCTTCATGTGCTTTTTGGCCATCTGTATGTCTTCTTTGGAGAAATGTCTATTTATGTCTTCTGCCCATTTTTCAATTGAGTTGTTTGTTTTTTTGATAGTGAGCTGTATAAGCTGTTTTTATATTTTGGAAATTAATACCTTGTCAAGTTGCATCATTTGCAAATATTTTTTCCCATTCTGTAGGTTGTCTTTTTGTTTTGTTTATGGTTTCCTTTGCTGTGCCTAAGAAAAAGAAATAAAAGGAATCCAAATTGGAAAGGAAGAAGTCAAACTGTCACTATTTGCAGATGACATGATATTATATATAGAGAATCATAAAGACACAACCAGAAAACTGCTAGAGCTCATCAATGAGTTTGGTGAAAGTTATTGGTTTTTCTATATTGGTTTTGATTCTGTTTATTACTGATAATCATTTTTTCACCTAGTTCTTCTTTTTCTTAGTACAGTCATATTACACCAAGTAATGATTCTAATGCCTTTCTAAAGAGGATACTTCTTTTTTTTTAACATGTTTATTGGAGTATCATTGCTTTACAATGTTGTGTTAGTTTCTGCTGTACAACAAAGTGAATCAGCTATATGTCCCCTCCCTCTTGAGCCTCCCTCCCACCGTCCCTAAAGAGGATACTTCTTATTCCAGAATTACATCTTATAGCATTAGCCCAAATTTCCACAGTAATTTAAAATATATTTAATGATATTCTTGTCTTGTTTTGATTTTAACAGCTAGCGTAGGTTTTTCCAACCATGTTAAAGAAATTTCATTGCATTCCTAATATGCTGAGAGTATTTTTAATCAAAAAGGGGTTTTGAAATGTTATAAAATGCCTTTTGATTATTTTGGTAAATTATCCTCTATAATGAAAACATAATGTGGAAGTCAGATCGTAGGATTTATGGCCAGGCAGACCCGGGCTCAACTTACACCTCTTCCTCTTAAATTGTATGTCACTGAGTGAGTTATTTGTTGGCTTCCAATTTCAGTTTCTTACATTGTTCTATGAGGATAATAATATAAGTATCTTATAAGGTTATTGGGAGTATCCAATGAGAATTGCTTGCAATTCACCAGACTTGATACAGAGTATCATGTTTTTTTGAAAATTATTGTGTAATTTTTGCCTTTGATCTATTAAAATAGTGTACTATAATATAAAACTTCCTAGTATTTACTTATCTTTTTCTTCTTGGACCTACTTGGTCATGATGAAATGTTTTCTTAACTCACTGCTGTATTCAATGTTTGTTTCAGATTATTGCCTCAACTTTTATAATAATTTTGTCTTTAATTGAATTTTTATGCTATCTTGTTAGTTTTGACATCAAAATGACTTCATATAATGATTAGGAATTTTTTATCTTTTTCTGTGATTGGGACCTATGGGAATTATATTTTCCTTGAGAATGTGAAAGAAGTTCCCTGCGGAAGTTTCTATGCCTGGATTATTTTTTGAACGAGATAATGCTTTTACAACTTTTTAGATTATTTTTAAATTTGTAGTTGTTTGTTTTCTCTAATCACTTGGTCTATTCAATGTGTCTGTTTATGCTTGTGCATTTCAGTGATTCAAATTATAGCTAAAGATTATCTTAGTATTTTTAAAATAATAAGCATGGAGTTGAGCACAGTATTCACTCATAATTTCTAAAATTTTAATATCTGTGTTTCTCTCTCTTTTTCTTGGTTTACTGTATAATTCTGAGGTTTATTTGACTTATTTTAAAGAACTACCTCTTGGATTTATTGATCCTACTGTTTTTTGTGCCCCTCACATCTGTAACATAATCTTACAGTGATTAGACTTTAATTTTTATATACTTTTGACTCTGCCACCTCAAAAGTAGTCATTGGTGGTCAGTGATCATTTACTGAGTACGTCCAAGGAACCCTTTCATAGAGTAGTTGGCATTTGTTTTCACTGCAAGGCTGGGAACTAAGGCAGACCATTCTGCCTGGGTTCACAGCCAAGCTCCACCACTAATAACCTATGTAATCTCCAAGTTACTTAAACTTTCTGTGCCGTAGTTTCCTCATCTGAGTGTGAGGATATGAAGCTCTGAGAACAGTCCCTGGCATGTAGTGTGTAGCTTTCAGTTAGCTCTTATCATTATTATATTTTAGAATAAACATTGTGATTGTCCTCAAGGTTACAGTGTATAGACAGAGCTGTGAATGGAAAACTCAAAGACAATTGGAACATAATGTGTTTTTATTTGTAATGTTTGGAGGAGTGTCGAGCCTTTAGAAGAACCAGACAATTTGAATAAAGGATACAGCAGGTATTTAAAGAAAAGAAAAGAAAAGGAAACAGACCATGAAACTATAGTTAATCTGTTCAAAATCCAAATTGGTGGAAAAACAGCAGTTCCTCACGTGCTTATCCCATCTGTGTGGGTCCTCACATGTCTGCTGATAGCTGTCCAAAAGTCAGAGATAAACGTGTTTTCTTTTCTTTTTTCTTTTTTATTGGAGTATAGTTGATTTACAATGTTGTCTTAGTTTCAGGTGTCCAGCAAAGTGAATCAGTTATACATATACATATATCCACTCTGTTTTAGATTCTTTTCCCATATAGGTCATTACAGAGTACTGAGCAGAGTTCCCTGTGCTGTACAGCAGGTCCTTGTTGGTTATCTATTTTATATGCAATAGCATGTATATGTCAATCCCAGTCTCCCAATTTATCCCTCCCTCCCCTTCCCCCCCGCTGGTAACCACAGGTTTGTTTTCTACATCTGTGACTTTATTTCTGTTTTTAAATGTGTTTTCTTGGGGGGGCGGGCAGCAACTTAAAGGAATAGGCTCAAGTGTTTAAAAAAAATTTTTTTTTTTTAAATTTTAGGGATTAGTGTTAGACAGGATGTTTCTGTTTGGAGAAGGCTCTCTAGTGATGCAAAATATTTTTGTTTTTTTCTGTCTGGTGTGTGAAGGGTATATACACCTCATCCTAGCCGCAGCAGAGCAAAGCGTAGCATACCTTTCTCAAGGTGTCATGTAGGCAAGTGAGGGGGTAAATTATCAACACGTGATTCAGGTGTGTATGTAGATGATATTGTGCTTTACGTGTCTTGCCTTGGTTCATTCCATGATACTGTCCTGGAGTGCTGTACTTCCTAGAATGCTTTCCTAACCTCTGCGACTTGCAACATGTTCCTGCACATCCCCAAAGGGAGAGGCATCCCTCAATCCGCCTCCACTGCTTTTGGGATAAAGTTCAAACTCCAGGGCAGGGCACAGAGGGCCTCTCCAGCCCTCTTTCCTGCTCCGGACCTTCCCTGTGCTTCCCCGTGTTAATCACTGGGAGAGGTGGGAGTCGGAGACGATTCCCACGCCCCGCCCCCTGTGCACGCCCCGCCCCCTGTGATCCCCTTTCTTCGCCGTGAACAGGACCTGGGCACATGATGGGATTGTCCCTCGCTTAACTACTTTACACAAGACTCCATTTTAGCAGAATGCAGAGAGAGATTCTGCTGCAGGCCTTGAAGAAGCGAACTGCTGTATTGTGGCCGCACGGCAGGGGAGGGCAGCGGGCCTATAGGAGGTGAGAGCGGCCCCCAGCTGGCAGGCAGGTAGGAAAATGCAAACCTCCGTTTTGCAACGCAAGGAACTGAATTGCACCAATAGCCAGTGCACTTGGAAGGGGACCCCAAACCTCAGATGTTTGCAGCCCCAGGCAACACCTTGATTTCATCCTGATGAGATCTGAGTAGGGGCCTGAGCTAACCTGACCCATGGATAATAAATTGTGTTGCTTTAAGCTACTCAACTGGTGGTAATTTGCTGTGCAGCAATAGAGAAATAATGCAGTTAGCCTTGTCACCTATTTTCCTTAGGACAGGGGCATTCCATATGTCCCCATCCAGGGCTCCCATTGGGCGTCTCTAGACTTGTCATCCTCTTCTCAATGGGAGAAAACAATTTTTAAATTCTGAAATCATATGCTCTATTTGGCCTTTGTCTCCTTGGATTATTTTTATTCATAAAACTATTACCAGCTTCATATTCTGTTTTTATATTCTATTAAATGAATGTAAGTGCAAATATTTTATTGAAAATTATTTTACATTCTTTGAAACTCAGCATATCAGAATACATAGCTGAAGGAGTAAACTCATCGTCAAATTTAGACTGGGTCTGGGAACAAGCGTGAATTAAGCTGTGGGAGAACGACAGTGGCTCCTGGGAGGGTAGTCACTAACGGTGGGCTATGAGAATCCCCCCCTTGGCCCTATCAAGGTGTTGTTTTATATCAATAATTTTAGTGAGGATATAGATTACATATTTATCAAAGTTGGGGTTGACATGAAGCCTAGAAACATAGCACATACTTTGAGTAACAGAATTAGGATCCAAAGAGATCATTTCAGGTTGAAATGATGATGTTTATCTAACAAGATAAACTGTAGTTGAGTAGGTGTAAAAGCCTATAGTTAAATTTAAAAAATCTATCTAGAAACTAGGGATGGGGTGAGACAGACAGCATATGCAAAAATATTTAGATGAGTTGTTTACAAGTTGGCATAAATCAGTGGTACATTGGGGCACGTAATGGGGCCTGTTTGAATCATGAAGTTAATTTAAAAAACTCTATTAATTGAACTGCTGAGTACAGAACAAGAAGAATAGTCCTCCGTTACATATGTGGGTCATACCACTGCTGCAGGGTTGGGTAGTTCTGGACACCTCTTTATGGGGTCAGAGACAAACTGGAATTTCTCCAATGGGCAGGAACCAGATGGGTGAGCAGACTTGACATCACGTACAATATTGTGGAATAATCTTCGCGTGGGTCTTTTGCCTGTGGAAGAGAAGTTATCTAAGGATTAGAACTTCCTTTCCATGACTTTGGTGAATAGAAGTTACAAGGAAATAGATTTTTGCTTAAATTTAGGAAGAAATCACTAACAGGTACGTAAGCCCCTACATACAGACCTTCAAGTTGTGAACTTTCAAAGCTGCGAACGTGCATTCGCATGTCCCATCACGTAAGTTAGATCACGTGTCTGGTGTACGCTGTCACGTGCATGCATCCTCTACGAGTGGTTGTGCTTTTGTATGCTGTACCGTACAGTGCTGTAGAGAGTACAATAGTAGAGTATCTTTATTTTAAGCCCAGGCTGTCTGGAAGCAAGCGTAAAAGCAGCGGTGTATAGCTGATTGCGTTAATAGGGTACCTAGGCTAACTTGGGTGGACTTACGAACAAATTGGACTTACGAACGCGCTCTCAGAACAGAACTCGTTCGTATGTAGGGGACTTACTGTACTTAATACCCAAATAGACTGGGCTTCCTTTGGAGGTTACTGAACCCACTTTCCCTGAGACGTACAAATAGCCCCTGGGGTGGAGGGAGGCAGATCCGTGGAGTCTTTTGCGTGCATTGTCATCATGTGACAGTGATGGACCAAAAGACACCAACATACACAGTTAAAGGCTAGAAAGCTTCATTAAAGGTAGAGTACAGAAACTTAGGGATATGGTTTTATACAGTCGGAGGTGACACAGCACGTTTCTAGGCAGAAGGTTGGCTCCTCCAGGCTGCCCAGATTCCCCATGAGAGGGCATCTGCCTGTGAATTAGGCCACCGATGTGGAATGCAGATTCTTCTAGGAGTGAGAAGCTGCCTGTAGCAGGTGCTGTTAGTGTGCCCCCAGGTCCCCTTCACAGGGCACACTGTTACTGTGCCCATCCTCTAGGGGCTGCCAGCTCCTCACATCTGCACCCTCCCCTGTAGCATTGCCCCTGGCTGATGACACCTGCCTCACCCAAAGAGGCCTGGGAGGTGGTGGCCCCCATTCCCGGGGGCAGCCCTTGGCCGATGCCCGGCTGACACAGAGCTGGGCCCGCGCAGTCCCCTGGTCTGTGTGCAGGACAGCCTCTGAGGAGCGATTCAGGCCGCAGAGCTCCTGGTGGGTCAGGCTGACTTGCCCTGACCCACATCTTCACTGCTTTTCCCTCTGCCCCATCACACCTCCCTCACTTCCTCAGATGTTCTCCTAAGAGCCCTGACCTGCACGGGAATTGTCATCGGAGGCTCTGCTTCTAGGGGTGCTTATCCAAGACACCACCTTTGCCTTTCTTTGGATCATTTGTAACCTCTTGCCCCTCTGCACACAGGAGCTTCTGCCTTTTCATCTGCCCGCTTACCCGGTGCTAATAATTCGGCCAAGACATCACTTCCCCTAAGTTCCTATTCTGGGCGTGGGTGAAGAGAAGGTCATTTTGCCAAAAGCATCCCCAGCAGGCTCAGGCTTTGCAGCCTGAGGACCCTCCGGCAACCCTGGAAGAGATGCCCTCCGAGGGCCCGCCCCACTGCAACATCTCATCGTATCACTTTGTCCACTAAAGTGCTCTACGTGCGTGAGCGTGCGCGCGCGCGCACACACACACACACACACACACACACACACACACACACACACACACACACACACCCCTACCTTGTTTTGTTCCCTCTCTGAATGGCAGGGCGACCTGACTCTCTAATGCCGGTGAACAGATCAGAGGCTTCACGCATCTGGCAACAGTGTTGCAGGGGTTATCAGCCGCCGTGTGTTTCTGCTCCTTTGTTCTTCTCTCCAGACATCCTTCCCGTGATGCGCTGATCACCGGCGTCTGGCGTGGCGTGTGGGTGAGGAGGAAAAGCTTGGTGTGAGGAAAGAGGCCTGGTGTGGGAGTCTAGACTGACGTGTGTGATTCCTGACTCTGGACTTAACCTGACAGCCACGTGACCTTCCAGTCGGTTGTATTTTCTTGTCCCAGTGTCGTTGTATATGAAGTGAGGAAAATGTTCTCATGCACCTGCCTGACAGTAGACCAAGGGAGGTCGTGCATCTGAGGGCGTCGTAGGAACGTGTAGAGCCCACGACAGACATGAGTTATTCAGATGCTGTTTTAAAATGCAGTCCTGCTCGTGAAGAGCTTCCAAAGTAAGTAGGAGAGCTGAGGTATGAACGTAAATAAAAAGATTTCAGGTGGAGATGACGATCTGTCCCCCGGGAGGGACAGAGTTCTGTAGGAGCTCAGAGGAGGGTTCAACCCATTTCCTGTTGAACATTTGTTCTTTGGGTCCAAAAGTATGTTCATCTTCTTCCCTGTATTTCCTTTCTGGCTTTGGCCATGTAGACAGCCGGGCCTTGCATAAATCCAGAGAAAGAACATAGATCTTTTACCCCTTTTTATGCTTAATGGGGAAAAAGGGCCTGGTCCATATACACATATGATTGATGTAGGGACCGAATCATTTCTTTAGAATTAACCCTTTGCATTTAGATTTAAGGGGGTTCATTTTCCAGTGGATTTTACTACCACAGCCAGATGTGAGAATTGGAAATTTTTGATATGGATCTGTTTTTAGTATTGATTAACTGACTGTTTGATCATAATGTGAGCAGGTCCATGTTATTATAATTATGCTTACAGTGCCCAGAGCAGCTCACAGAAGCTGGACAGAGAGTGCACTTGATCTTCCAGCTGCCCATTCTGCGAATAACGGATGCTCCAAGCTCGGAATGGCAACCTCAGAGAATCAGTGCTCCAGGGTGGTGTCAGGTGCCTGGGCTGTGGAATGCTTTCCCGATAACTTGTATTCTTCTTATTTCTGACAGCCAGGCTCAGGGTGAAACTAAAACATACTAATTGCTCTCATTAATCTTCTAACTTACACAAGCAGATATAGTTTTAAAAACTCAGCAAAATAGAGATGAAGATATATCTTTTTGAGGAACCTGACCCGTGAGTTCTGACTCTGCCTTTCTTAGTCCAGCGATGGGTCCAGCCCGTGTTATTGACGCCACGTGTTCAGAAAGGTCGCCCTCCTGACCTGAAGGCCTGGGCGAAGCACCTCCAGGGGTGCCTGGCCTCCTCACCGCCCCACACCCCCGGGCCCACGGCGCTGGCCCTTCCTCTCTGTCACCCAGTCTCCTGCCATTCTTCTCCTGCTGCTGTTTCCTCCCTTAGAAAAGCAGCAGCTCTTTGATGTCCTTTGCATATTCCTTATGATGAGAAAAGCACAGTCCCCCGTACTTACTCCCAGATACTAACATTGCCATTCCAATATCATTCCTTTCTCTTCCTTTTCATCAGACAGGGATTCGGTTGTTTCCTGACTCACGTTGGGGTCAATCCAGTCCCCTTCTCAGTACATCAGGGTCATTTTTATTCTCTCCCCAGCCCTTGCTCTTAAGGGCATATTTTAATGATTATCCTGTGTATAAGCATTTATGTGGTTCTTTGATTTCTCTAGTCACTTAAGCTGTAATTAAATGAACTTACTTACGAAACAGAAATAGACTCACAGACATAGAAAAACCTACGGTTACCAAAAGGGAAGGGGCGGAGGGATAAATTAGGATTTTAGCATTAACATATACACACTACTATGTATAAAACAAACAACAAAGACCTACTGTATAGCATAGGGAATTATATGCAATATCTTGTAATAACCTATAAGGGAAAAGAATCTGAAACAGAATATATATATATATTTATATATTTAACTTATATATATATATATAACTGAATCACTTTGCTGTACACCTGAAACTAACACAACATGGTAAATCCACTGTACTTCAATAAAAAGTTTTTTCCTACGCTTATGAAAGACAATTAATTAGACTGAGGCCTAGCGGTCTACTCCTTTTTTTTTTTTTTTAACATCTTTGTTGGAGTATAATTGCGTTACAATGATGTGTTAGCTTCTGCTTTATAGCAAAGTGAATCAGTTATACATATACATATGTTCCCATATCTCTTCCCTCTTGCGTCTCCCTCCCTCCCACCCTCCCTATCCCACCCTTCTAGGTGGTCACAAAGCATCGAGCTGATCTCCCTGTGCTATGCGGCTGCTTCCCACGAGCTATTTTACGTTTGGTAGTGTATATATGTCCATGCCACTCTCTCACTTTGTCACAGCTTACCCTTCCCCCTCCCCATATCCTCAAGTCCATTCTCTAGTAGGTCTGTGTCTTTATTCCTGTCTTACCCCTACGTTCTTCATGACCTTTTTTTTTTTCCTTAGATTCCATATATATGTGTTAGCATACGGTATTCGTTTTTCTCTTTCTGACTTACTGCGCTCTGTGTGACAGACTCTAGGTCCACCCACCTCACTGCAAATAACTCAATTTCGTTTCTTTTTATGTCTGAGTAATCTTCCATTGTATATATGTGCCACATCTTCTTTATCCATTCATCTGTCGATGGACACTTAGGTTGCTTCCACGTCCTGGCTGTTGTAAATAGAGGTCTACTCTTGCTAAGCAGGCTGGGGAGGCTGAGCAGACGGCCCGCGGAGCATCTGCGTGCGTGCGCACCGCTGCCGGCTTTGGTTTCATTGCTGGGTCCACGTGCTCACTGTTTCCCATCTTGCTTGTAAGCTGGGAACGGATTCGATGTTCGGTGTTTGAGTGGTTGTGGCTGGAGCTGGGCTCTGCACCTGGCATCCTGAGACCATGGGAAACCTCCGTCCCTGTGGCTCCTCGAGCGAACGTGGCGAGCTCGGATCTTGCACAAGGCTCCTGCTAAGCGTAGCGAGTTACCGAGTTAGGGTGAGATGCGGCCTCCCCTCCTGCGCATGTGCGGAGGTCTCACTTGCTCTCGGCGGGGCGCTGGGCCACCCAGTCTGCCCTTGAGTTTGTGGACTCCTCGTGCCCTTGCCCCAGTGACCAGCGCCCTGCCCTGCTCATTGCTCTACATTTGCTCTCTCAGTGTCCCTCTGCTCACACATTTCCTGTCCCCTTTGCTTCGCTTGGCCTAAGTGGCTCTACTCTCTAGTGTTCTGAGTTTTTCTCCACGTCCCATCCATCCAGTGTCCTAGGTTTAGCGCCTGTGGTTTAAACTTTGCTCTCTCACTCTCCCCCCCGCCACCTCCCCCTTGTTTCCGATGACTGGCCAGTGATGTCGCCCTGCACCTATGAGCCAAGCTGGAAACCTCCAGGCCATTACGGACTTCTCCCCAACATCCAGGTGTTGCCAGTGAAGGTTGCTCCCATCCAGCACCTTCCCTGCATCCCCAGGCCAGAGCCCCTATCCCAGGCCTAGGCTACCCCAGCATCCTGGATCCCTCTACCCGATTTTTATTTTTTATTTTCCAAAAACGCAACCTGAACACGCCCTGTCCCGTATGATAATTGAACTCTGCACGATAAAATTCAGAAGCCCAGGAGGGACCTAAGCCCCCTCTCCTGCTACTGTCTGTCCCTCCCCTCTGTATGCCAGACACACAAACTTCTTACTATTTTTACAGGAGGCTTTTCTGCCTTTGCACTATCATTGTTTTTTTCTCCCCAACATATCCTCCTCATTTTCTCTAGCTAAGATCTATTCTTCTTTCACAACGATTTTACGAAGTTTTCTGGATTTCCTCGGGTTGAAGTAATTGTTCTTCTGTGGGGCGGCTGAATATGGTCCATGTCTCTATCAAGACATCTAACCCAACACTGAGTTTAAAAAAAAAAAAGAATTCTTTGCATTTGCAGAATAATTTATAGATGGCAAAGCTTTCTCACAGACTTTCTCTCCATGGTGAGTTGGAAAAAGCAGAGATAGGAAAGAGAGGTTGTGTTCCACGGCACTTTGGTGCCTGTTCTATTTTGGTCATTTTTGATGCACATGTCCTGTTATCTACACCTTTAGCAACAAGGAAAGTGTGTCAAACGTCCTGCCACTTCGGAGGATAAGAGCCTGGGCAGAGCACTTGGTGAGAATGGCCAGCCAACTCTGTTCTTGAAAGTGATAGCCTTGAATTAAAGACAGAAGGACCCAGGGGAAGTCTATATGGACTCTTAGAGCTAAGCTTTTTTGCTAAGAACCTTCTTTGTAAAACATTGAATACCTTTTTAAGGATAAATTTAAGCTAGGAACTGCTCCACCTCTTTTCATCTTTTTGTTTGTTTGTTTGTTTGTTTTAATCATAGAATTAGGTCTGCCTGGTTAATCAGTGCCCAGAGCAAAGGTAACCTAGGGGCAGTTGGCACTAGATAATTCAGCCACTGGCTAGAGGTTCAACCAGAAGAGAGGGAGAGAGGGTGGACTCAAACCATTTATTGGGCTACCTAAAAGAGCATATAATCATTGAACTTTAGAGCTTGAAAGGATCTAGTCTCTACTTATGGCTGAGGAATGACCTGGAGAAGACAAGCACCTGTCAGGACCCGCACCATTAATGGCTGTGAATGCCTGACTCCCGCCCAGAACCCTTTCCCAGCCTTTATACACAAAGGTATAAAAATGCCTTGTGAGGGTAGATAACTAAGGGCACACTAATACAGTTGATTGTGAGACTGAACCTTCATTGGGGGGTAATAAATTAGGTGGATGATAACAGTAATAGAAGCCAAGAACTTCTTTTTAAATTAATTTTTATTGGAGTATAATTGCTTTACAATGTTGTGTTAGTTTCTGCTGTACAGCAAAGTGAATCAGCCATACATATACATACATCTTTTTCAGATTTCTTTCCCATTTAGGTCACCACAGAGCACTGAGTAGAGTTCCCTATGGGATACAGTAGGTTCTCAGTTATCTATTTTATACATAGTAGTGTATATATGTCAATCCCAGTCTCCCAATTCATCCCACCACCCCCTTCCCCCTTTGAGAAGCCAAGAACTTTTTACTGGGTTATCTCACTGGATCCTCACCAAAACCCTGTGAGAGGATGTATTCATTTCCTATTGCTGCAGTAACAAGTTACCACAAGTTAGTTACTTTAAGCGACACAGATGTATCAGTATGAGCTTAGAGTTTGGAGGTCAGAATTCTGAAATGAGTTCCACAGCACTGAAGTCAAGGGGTCTGCACACCTGGTTCCTTCGGTAGGCTCTGTGGGGAGCACCAATTTCCTTGGCTGTTATAGCTTCTAGCGGCCACCTCTTTTCCTTGGCTTATGGCCCCTTCTGCCATCTTCAAAGGACATTATTCCAGTCTCTGCTTCCATCATCACCTCATCTTCTCCTCTGCCTCTGCTTCCTCCTGAATCCCTCTTCTAAGAACCTTTGTGATTATACTGGGCCTTTGTGGTTATACTGGGCCTATCAGCTAATCCAGGATGATTTCCTCATCATGAAATCCTTCACCTAATCCCATTTACAAAAATATGGTACCATAATCACAGGTCCCAGGGACTAGAATGTGGACATATTGGGAGGGGGGCATCGTGCAGAGAGATACTTTTCTATAGCTGAGGAAACCGAGGCTCAAAGAGATTAAGTAACTTCCATAGAGTTAGATGGTTCCTAAGGACCACAGTCATTCATTCTTTACCACTGTCTCTGGAACTGAATTACAAGGAGGAAAAAATAAATGATATACTTAAGCTCAAGGTACATATGATCTAGTATTATTAGATTTTTAGACCAAAACTATACTAAGCCTGTGGTCTGCATTATAAAATCTAATCCATTATAAGGAAAAAGGTTCTAAGCTTTGTTTTTCTTTTAAAGGATAACATTCTGTAACAGCTCTAGGTAATTCTTGAACTATAATAGGCCGTCCTCCAGTTACTCATCCTGCTAGCTGCTGTGAGCTGGTATTTTAATTTTCAAAGCTTCAGTCAGCTTCAATATATTTCTACCCATTAGTAGTAGGTGGCCACTCTGTATGCAGAATAAAGCTAAAAATGTTTAAACTTGACAGCATTTCTTTTTCAGTTTTGAGGTCATCTACCTCATTTTTCCGAATCTCTCTCTTCTCACAGTTGAGTGGCTCAAGTTCAGATCTAGTTAGCCGTTCATCTGAAATGGATTTTCGACATCCTCCTGTCTACATTAGCTTCCCCTAGAAACTCCCCAGTTTGTCAAATACTTCTCACAAAATATGGTTCCTAGGATTGAAGATGATATGCAGCTGTAGTTTAATCATACTGAGTACAGCTGAGATGTTCTTTTCCCTTAATTGGAAAGTGTACCTCTGTCATATTGCCTTACTGACATAGAATAAATGGAAAGTTGGACAGACCAGCCCATTTCCAGAAAGACAGAAAGAAACCATTTTAAGCTGCAGCTTGACTGATAACCCACTTGATATCCAGAGAAAGAAGCAAAACTTTCCTTTACACCTTGATCACTTGTAAGTGCTACGTGGTCAGCTTTTTTTTTTTTTTTTGCGGTACGCGGGCCTCTCACTGTTGTGGCCTCTCCCGTTGCGGAGCACAGGCTCCGGACGCGCAGGCTCAGCGGCCATGGCTCACGGGCCCAGCCGCTGCGCGGCACGTGGGATCTTCCCGGACCGGGGCACGAACCCGTGTCCCCTGCATTGGCAGGCGGACTCCCAACCTCTGCGCCAGCAGGGAAGCCCATGTGGTCAGCTTTGATGGGGTTAAGAAGGCCTGCTTTGCTTGGGGGTGTGTGTGTGTGTCCTTTCCTTAATTTATTTTAGTTATAAATATTTACATCTTACTATACACACACACACACACACAGGCTATGAAACTTAATAATGAAATACATCTCCCATGAAATTATTGCCCAATTTAGGAAGTAGGACATTGCAATATAGTTGATATTGAATATATACAATGTTCCTTGTTCATCCTATCTCCTATCTCCCTCCACTGAGATATAGTTATAAATTCTATGTTTATCATAAGGAATTTTTAAAAGTTTTATTATGTGTGTATATCTCCCCTAAATAATAAATATTTTAAAATTTTGCTTGTCTATGGGCTTTATAAAAATAGTACCATGCCATATATAATTTCCCGTAACTTGCTTTTTCATTCACAGTTGTATTTCTAAGCTCTACCTATTATGTAAGGCTAGAACTTGCTCATTTACCCTTGCTGCGTAATATTCTGTTGTGTGAACATATCACTTTATTTGTTTTTCTATGGATGGACTCTTGGGTTATTTCCTGTTGAAGGAGTTTATTTCCAGTGATTTGCTATTACAAACAATGCTGCTGTGAATTTTCTTGAACAGGTCTCTTGGTGCACGTAAGGGTTTCTCTAGGGATAGAATTGCTGGGTCAGAAGGTAAATGCATTCTTTACTAATTCAAAATTATTTTTTAAAGAAGTTGAACCTATTGACACTCCCTCCAGCACTGTGGTAGAGTTCTTTTTTTTTACATCTTTATTGGAGTATAATTGCTTGACAATGGTGTGTTAGTTTCTGCTTTATAACAAAGTGAATCAGCTATACATATACATATGTTCCCATATCTCTTCCCTCTTGCATCTCCCTCCCTCCCACCCTCCCTATCCCACCCCTCCAGGCGGTCACAAAGCACCGAGCTGATCTCCCTGTACTATGCAGCTGCTTCCCAATAGCTATCTACCTTACGTTTGGTAGTGTATATATGTCCATGCCTCTCTCTCGCTTTGTCACAGCTTACCCTTCCCCCTCCCCATATCCTCAAGTCCATTCTCTAGTAGATCTGTGTCTTTATTCCTGTCTTACCCCTAGGTTCTTCATGACATTTTTTTTTCTTAAATTCCATATATATGTGTTAGCATACGCTATTTGTCTTTCTCTTTCTGACTTACTTCACTCTGTATGACAGACTCTAGGTCTATCCACCTCATTACAAATAGCTCAATTTCGTTTTTTTTATGGATGAGTAATATTGTATATATGTGCCACATCTTCTTTACCCATTCATCCAATGTTGGACACTTAGGAGGTTTCCATCTCTGGGCTATTGTAAATAGAGCTGCAATGGACATTTTGGTACATGACTCTTTTTGAATTATGGTTTTCTCAGGGTATATGCCCAGTAGTGGGATTCCTGGGTCATATGGTAGTTCTATTTGTAGTTTTTTAAGGAACCTCCATACTGTTCTCCACAGTGGCTGTATCAATTTACATTCCCACCAACAGTGCAAGAGGGTTCCCTTTTCTCCACACCCTCTCCAGCATTTATTGTTTCTAGATTTTTTGATGATGGCCATTCTGACTGGTGTGAGATGATATCTCATTGTAGTTTTAATTTGCATTTCTCTAATGATTAGTGATGTTGAGCATTCTTTCATGTGTTTGTTGGCAGTCTGTATATCTTCTTTGGAGAAATGTCTATTTAGATCTTCTGCCCATTTTTGGATTGGTTTGTTTTTTTTTTTTGTTATTGAGCTGCATGAGCTGCTTATAAAGTTTGGAGATTAATCCTTTGTCAGTTGCTTCATTTACAAATATTTTCTCCCATTCTGAGGGTTGTCTTTTTGTCTTGTTTATGGTTTCCTTTGCTGTGCAAAAGCTTTGAAGTTTCATTAGGTCCCATTTGTTTATTTTTGTTTTTATTTCCATTTCTCTAGGAGGTGGGTCACAAAGGATCTTGCTGTGATTTATGTCATAGAGTGTTCTGCCTATGTTTTCCTCTAAGAGTTTGATAGTGTCTGGCCTTACATTTAGGTCTTTAATCCATTTTGAGCTTATTTTTGTGTATGGTGTTAGACGGTGATCTACTCTCATACTTTTACATGTACCTGCCCAGTTTTCCCAGCACCACTTATTAAAGAGGCTGTCCTTTCTCCACTGTACATTCCTGCCTCCTTTATCAAAGATAAGGTGACCATATGTGCATGGGTTTATCTCTGCGCTTTCTATCCTGTTCCATTGATCTATCTTTCTGTTTTTGTGCCAGTACCATACTGTCTTGATTACTGTAGCTTTGTAGTATAGTCTGAAGTCAGGGTGCCTGATTCCTCCAGCTCCATTTTTCGTTCTCAAGATTGCCTTGGCTATTTGGGGTCTTTTGTGTTTTCATACAAACTGTGAAATGTTTTGTTCTAGTTCTGTGAAAAATGCCAGTGTTAGTTTGATAGGGATTGCATTGAATCTGTAGATTGCTTTGGGTAGTAGAGTCATTTTCACAATGTTGATTCTTTCAATCAAGAACATGGTATATCTCTCCATCTATTTGTATCATCTTTAATTTCTTTCATCAGTGTCTTATAATTTTCTGCATACAGGTCTTTTGTCTCCTTAGGTAGTTTATTCCTAGATATTTTATTCTTTTTGTTGCAATGGTAAATGGGAGTGTTTTCTTAATTTCACTTTCAGATTTTTCATCATTAGTGTATAGGAATGCCAGAGATTTCTGTGAATCAATTTTGTATCCTGCTACTTTACCAAATTCATTGATTAGCTCTAAGTTTTCTGGTAGCATCTTTAGGATTCTCTATGTATAGTATCATGTCATCTGCGAACAGTGACAGCTTTACTTCTTCTTTTCTGATTTGGATTCCTTTACTTTCCTTTTCTTCTCTGATTGCTGTGGCTAAAACTTCCAAAACTATGTTGAATAAGAGTGGTGAGAGTGGGCAACCTTGTCTTGTTCCTGATCTTAGTGGAAATGCTTTCAGTTTTTCACCATTGAGGATGATGTTGCTTGTGTGTTTGTCATATATGGCCTTTATTATGTTGAGGAAAGCTCCCTCTATGCCTGTTTTCTGTAGGGTTTTTATGATAAATGGGTGTTGAATTTTGTCGAAACCTTTTTCTGCATCTATTGAGATGATCATATGGTTTTTCTCCTTCAATTTGTTAATATGGTGTATCACATTGTTTTGCGTATATTGAAGAATCCTTGCATTCCTGGAATAAACCCCACTTGATCATGGTGTATGATCCTTTTAATGTGCTGTTGGATTCTGTTTGCTAGTATTTGTTGAGGATTTTTGCATCTACGTTCATCAGTGATATTGGCCTATAGTTTTCTTTCTTCGTGACATCCTTGTCTGGTTCTGGTATCAAGGTGATGGTGGCCTCATAGAATGAGTTTGGGAGTGTTCCTCCCTGTGCTATATTTTGGAAGAGTTTGAGAAGGATAGGTGTTAGCTCTTCTCTAAATGTTTGATAGAATTCGCCTGTGAAGCCATCTGGTCCTGGGCTTTTGTTTGTTGGAAGATTTTTAATCACAGTTTCAATTTCAGTGCTTGTGATTGGTCTGTTCATATTTTCTATTTCTTCCTGATTCAGTCTTGGCAGGTTGTGCATTTCTAAGAATTTGTCCATTTCTTCCAGGTTGTCCATTTTATTGGCATAGAGTTGCTTGTAGTAATCTCTCATGATCTTTTGTCTTTCTGCAGTGTCAGTCGTTACTTCTCCTTTCTCATTTCTAATTCTATTGATTTGAGTCTTCTTCCTTTTTTTCTTGATGAGTCTGGCTAATGGTTTATCAATTTTGTTTATCTTCTCAAAGAACCAGCTTTTAGTTTTATTGATCTTTGCTATCGTTTCCTTCATTTCTTTTTCATTTATTTCTGATCTAATTTTTATGATTTCTTTCCTTCTGCTAACTTTGGGGTTATTTTGTTCTTCTTCCTCTAATTGCTTTAGGTGCAAGGTTAGGTTGTTTATTCGAGATGTTTCCTGTTTCTTAAGGTAGGATTGTATTGCTATAAACTTCCCTCTTAGAACTGCTTTTGCTGCATCCTGTAGATTTTGGGTCGTCGTGTCTCCATTGTCATTTGTTTCTAGGTATTTTTTTATTTCCTCTTTGATTTCTTCAGTGATCACTTCATTATTAAGTAGTGTATTGTTTAGCCTCCATATGTTTGTATTTTTTACAGATCTTTTCCTGTAATTGATATCTAGTCTCATAGCATTGTGGTTGGAAAAGATAATTGAAACAATTTCAATTTTCTTAAATTTACCAAGGCTTGACTTGTGACCCAAGATATGATCTATCCTGGAGAATGTTCCATGAGCACTTGAGAAAAATGTGTATTCTGTTGTTTTTGGATGGAATGTCCTATAAATATCAATTAAGTCCATCTTGTTTAATGTATCATTTAAAGCTTGTGTTTCCTTATTTATTTTCATTTTGGATGATCTGTCCATTGGTGAAAGTGGGGTGTTAAAGTCCCCTACTATGAATGTGTTACTGTCGATTTCCCCTTTTATGGCTGTTAGTATTTGCCTTATGTATTGAGGTGCTCCTATGTTGGGTGCATAAATATTTACAATTGTTATATCTTCTTCTTGGATCGATCCCTTGATCATTATGTAGTGTCCTTGTCTCTTGTAAGAGTCTTTATTTTAAAGTCTATTTTGTCTGATATGAGAATTGCTACTCCAGCTTTCTTTTGGTTTCCATTTGCATGAAATATCTTTTTCCATCCCCTTACTTTCAGTCTGTATGTGTCCCTAGTCTGAAGTGGGTCTCTTGTAGACAGCAAATATATGGGTCTTGTTTTTGTATCCATTCAGCCAATCTGTGTCTTTTGGTGGGAGCATTTCATCCATTTATATTTTAGGTAATTATCGATATGTATGTTCCTATTCCCGTTTTCTTAATTGTTTTGGGTTTGTTATTGTAGGTCTTTTCCTTCTCTTGTGCTTCTTGCCTAGAGAAGTTCCTTTAGCAGTTGTTGTAAAGCTGGTTTGGTGGTGCTGAACTCTCTCAGCTTTTGCTTGTCTGTAAAGGTTTTAATTTCTCCATCAAATCTGAATGAGATCCTTGCTGGGTAGAATAATCTTGGTTGCACGTTTTTGTCCTTCATCACTTTCAATATGTCCTGCCAGTCCCTTCTGGCTTGCAGAGTTTCTGCTGAAAGATCAGCTGTTAACCTTATGGGGATTCCCTTGTGTGTTATTTGTTGTTTTTCCCTTGCTGCTTTTAAGATAGTTTCTTTGTATTTAATTTTTCATAGTTTGATTAATATGTGTCTTGGCGTATTTCTCCTTGGGATTATCCTGTATGGGACTCTCTGTTCTTCCTGGACTTGATTATCTATTTCCTTTCCCATATTAGGGAAGTTTTCAACTATAATCTCTTCAAATATCTTCTCAGTTCCTTTCTTTTTCTCTTCTTCTTCTGGAACCCCTATAATTCGAATGTTGGTGCGTTTAATGTTGTCCCAGAGGTCTCTGAGACTGTCCTCAGTTCCTTTAATTCTTTTTTCTTTATTCTGCTCTGCAGTAGTTATTTCCACTATTTTATCTTCCAGGTCACTTATCCGTTCTTCTGCCTCAGTTATTCTGCTATTGATCCCATCTAGAGTATTTTAAATTTCATTTATTGTGTTGTTCATCGTTGTTTGTTTCATCTTTAGTTCTTCTAGGTCCTTGTTAAATGTTTCTTGCATTTTGTCTATTCTATTTCCACGATTTTGGATCATGTTTACTATCATTATTCTGAATTCTTTTTTAGGTAGACTGCCTATTTCTTCTTCATTTGTTAGGTCTGGTGGGTTTTTATCTTGCTTCTTCATTTGCTGTGTGTTTTTCTGTCTTCTCATTTTGCTTATCTTACTGTGTTTGGGGTCTCCTTTTTTCAGGCTGCAGGCTCGTAGTTCCCGTTGTTTTTGGTGTGTGTCCCAAGTGGCTAAGGTTGGTTCAGTGGGTTGTGTAGGCTTCCTGGTGGAGGGGACTAGTGCCTGTGTTCTGGTGGATTAGGCTGGATCTTATCTTTCTGGTGGGCAGGTCCACGTGTGGTGGTGTGTTTTGGGGTGTCTGTGGACTTATTATGATTTTAGGTAGTCTCTCTGCTAATGGGTGGTGTTGTGTTCCTGTCTTGCTAGTTGTTTGGCATAGGATGTCCAGCTCTGTAGCTTGGTGGTCGTTGAGTGAAGCTGGGTGCTGGTGTTGAGATGGAGATCTCTGGGAGATTTTCACCGTTTGATATTTCTTGGAGCTCGGAGGTTTCTTGTGGACCAGTGTCCTGAAGTTGGCTCTCCCACCTCATAGGCACAGCACTAACTCCTGGCTGCAGCACCAAGAGCCTTTCATCCACATGTCTCAGAATAAAAGGGAGAAAATGTAGAAAGAAAGAATTAGTAGAAGTAGAAAGAAAGAAAGAAAGAAAAGAGGGAGGGAGGGAGGAAGGAAGGAAGGAGGGAAGGAAGGAAAAAAGAAAGAAAGAAGATAAAGTAAAATAAAATAAAGATAAAATATAATAAATTTATTAAAAAAAAAATAATTAAGAAAAAATATTAAAAATACAAAAAACAAAAAAATGGACGGATAGAACCCTAGAACAAATGGTGTAAGCAAAGCTATATAGCATAAATCTTGCTCTCAAAGTCCACCTCGTCAATTTGGGATGATTCGTTTTGGATACATGTATTCCGCAGATGCAGGTACATCAAGTTGATTGTGGGGCTTTAATCCGCTGCTCCTGGGGCTGCTGGGAGGGATTTCCCTTTCTCTTCTTTGTTCTCACAGATCCCAGGGTCTCAGCTTTGGATTTGGCCCCGCCTCTGCCTGTAGGTCACCGGAGGGCGTCTGTTCTTCGCTCAGACAGGACGGGGTTAAAGGAGCCGCTGATTAGGTGGCTCTGGCTCACTCAGGCGTGGGGGAGGGAGGGGCACGGAGTGCGGGGGCGGGCCTGCGGTGCTGCCGGCGTGACGTTGCACCAGCCTGAGGCGCGCCGTGCGTTCTCCTGAGGAAGTTGTCCCTGGATGCCGGGACCCTGGCAGTGGCGGGCTGCACAGTCTCCCCGGAAGGGGGTGTGGATAGTGACCTGTGCTCGCACACAGGCCCCTTGGTGGCGGCAGCAGCAGCCTTAGCGTCTCATGCCCGTCTCTGGCGTCCGCGCTGTTAGCCGCGGCTCGCGCCCGTCTCTGGAGCTCCTTTAAGCAGCGCTCTTAATCCCCTCTCCTCGCGCACCAGGAAACAATGAGGGAAGAAAAAGTCTCTTGCCTCTTCAGCAGGTCCAGACTTTTCCCCGGACTCCCTCCCGGCTAGCCGTGGCGCACTAGCCCGCTGCAGGCTGTGCTCACGCCGCCAACCCCAGTCCTCTCCCTGCGACCGAAGCCCGAGCCTCAGCTCTCAGCCCCGCCCGCCCTGGCAGGTGAGCAGACAATCCTCTCGGGCTGGTGAGTGCCGGTCGGCCCTGATCCTCTGTGCGGGAATCTCTCCGTTTTGCCCTCCGCACCCCTGTTGCTGTGCTCTCCTCCGCGGCTCCGAAGCTTTCCCCCTCCGCCACCCGCAGTCTCCGCCCGCGAAGGGGCTTCCTAGTGTGTGGAAAGCTTTCCTCCTTCACAGCTCCCTCCCGCTGGTGCAGGACCCGTCCCTATCCTTTTGTCTCTGTTTATTTTTTTCTTTTGCCCTAACCAGGTACGTGGGGGGTTTCTTGCCTTTTGGGAGGTCTGAGGTCTTCTGCCAGCGTTCAGTAGGTGTTCTGTAGGAGTTGTTCCACGTGTAGATGTATTTCTGGTGTATCTGTGGGGGGGGAAGGTGATCTCCGCGTCTTACTCTTCCGCCATCTTCCCGGAAGCCCCTGTGGTAGAGTTCTTGTTGCTGCACATCCTTGATAACATTTGGTAATGTCAGCCTCTTAAATTTAACCCATCTAAAATGTATTTTATTGTGGTCTGAAAAAGCATTGCCTTGATTTCTAATGAGGTTGAATGTCTTTTCATACTTATTTACCATCGATGTTTCCTTTTTTGTGAATTGCTGCTCATATCAACCCCCTATTTCTTAGTTCATAGGGTTGTGTGTGTGTGTGTGTGTGTGTGTGTATGTGTGTGTACCGTGGCCAGATTTATCAGTCTGTTCTTTTATGCCTAGTAATTTTTGAATTTTGCTTAAGAAATCCTTCCATCCCTATTTTATATTTTTTCTAAATGTTTTAAAATTTTACCTTTATATTTAAGTCTACAATGCATCTGGAGTGGATTTTTCTGTTCTATTGCATGAGATAGGGATCCAATTTCATTTTTCTCATTTGAAAAACAGTTATACTAGCATAATTTCCCGTCTTGGTCTTCAATGCCAAGGCTTTCATAAATTAAAATTTCGATTATGTGAGACTGCTTTTGGTCTTTCTATTCTATTTCGTTGGACCATCTGTTTCTGTGTGAGCACCTCAGGTTTGCTTTCCTTTTCCTCTTTTGTTTTCCATTCTTCTGCCCTGCTCTAAGGATCCTGGATCTTTCATTCCATAATTCACTTATATCCAAGGTCAGCCAGTTTATTAGGAGCATCCTGATAGATTCCATAGTGTATCAATAGCAGAACAAACAGGGCTATCTTTTGCTTATGGTGATATCCTCTCATAGTACATGCCAGTATGTTATAAAGTCCCCATCGCCACCAGGGTGACCATGGCAAACAGGAGTGAAGGGGGCAAGGAATATGTTCTGTCACTCTTTTCTCTAAGATTTCACTACAATTTCTTTTTCATATGTGCCACCATATCACTCTGTTGACTCAGTTTTTTCCTTCTAAACAGCTGTCATTCAGGTCTCCCTCAACTCTGCACCCTGTACTTCCTAATTATGTTTTCTAATAAATGCAGTACTTTATATTTTCCTCTCCAAATTTTATCTAATTCATTTTATCAGATCATTTTATATACATGATTATATTATTTCAACTATTCACAACCATTCAGTGATGATAATCCTCTCTATCTGCATCCACATCGATACAGTTTTTGACAGAAGAAAGCTCAATAGCTCAATTGACGTTGATTAATTAATTCTCAGCTGTTCAACTCATCTATTCATTCTTTGTCATTTAGGTCACATCCTACTATCTTACCCCAGGATACCTTACAAGACTTTGTCAAGCATCTTGCTGAAATAGGTATGTGATGCCACTGGTATACCTTGATGCAAATGCACATAAAATATAATTTAACATATTTGTTTTATCATATTGTCAAATAGCACATATCATATATTTGTTTATGTCTCCTCCCCAACCCATTGCTACTCTTTATTGGTTACCTTATTTCACTTTCTTTCAGTAATATTCATAAACCATGTATTTAAGTATAACTTCTAGAATTACAGGTGTTACCGGTATGATATTGTTTCCCACACCCACTTTTCTCCCCCCACTGCCCTCAGGTCCCGCTTTTGATAATCAAGACAAAATTTACTTTTCTCATCTACAACAATGAGAAAAACTTTTTGTTGGTTGCTTGTTTCTCTCCATTACTTCTGAAGATCTAATGCACCTGAGCCTAGAGACTTAAACACAATTAGGTACTCACTTTCCATCTTCTCATTTTTTCAGTCTACTACTAAAATTAACCATTTCAGGTCTCTTCTTTACAGTTTGAGGGTCGTTCTTCCTGATAAACATGACAAAAGCCACAGGGAGAAGGACCGTTTTCCTTCCCCTTTGTCATATGCTACATTGCACCATCTGGCTCAAGCCAGGAGTCTAGCCCTTCCTATTCTTCTTGCCCTGAACATAACCAAAATGCATTTTTACTTACTCAGCATTTTCTTTGCAAGCTTCAGCTCATCCTTTACTCCAGCTTTATTGATTTTATTCTGACATGTGACCATGCTGCTGACAACCAAATTGTGCTAGGGAAGGTGAAAGAAAGCTTGTCAAGACTTAGTGAAGCTGAACCTTAAACAAACACCAATCTTGCTGGTTACACTGATAATTAATCCTGCTGAGAGCATATTCCCAAAAGAGGATTGGAGGCTAAGAGATGGGTTTGATCACATGAGATAGAGACACCCATCAACTCTATGCCTGATGCTGCTACCGTATGGCAAAGAACATTCTTTACAATATCTGAAGGATGTCTCTGAAATAACATCTGTGCCTAAGAATAGCAATACTGTCCATTGCGTTGATTTTCAGTAGCCGATGCCAGACACATAGTAGTACTCAATAGAAATTTGTTTATTGACAAAATGAGAACAATAAATATTGGAGGAGAGGAAAAAGGATTATTTCCTTCAAGTCACATGAGGGACTAAAGTTGAGAATATGAATTTAATTGTTTATACTGTCTTTGGACTGATTCGACATTTTTCACTTTAAGATTCTGGCCACTTTGATCCACAGGGAAACGTTAGTGGTGAAAATATAGAATCTGCTTCTTGGAAAATGCATTGCTTAGACAGATTAAAGACACATAAGCTAGAGAAAGTATGCAAATCTTCCTTGTTTGAATGGAAGGGAAAGGAGGCAATGGAAGGAATTAGTGGAAATTTTCAAATCTTAGTCTCTTTCTGATATTTTTGATAAAAGCCGCTGGGAGTGAGTCAAGAAGGAAGACTAACAAGTTCATCCGCCAAAAAACAACTGCTATTTTCTCTTGAATATTAGTAATTAAAACTGTTTTAATACTCTCAGTTATTCTCGGTTAAGTTTGCAGAAAAATGTGTATGTGTGTGTGTGTATAGGTGAAAAGAGAGAAAGAAAGAAAGAATCATTTTTCTTTCCCTAGGGTTCAATAGTTTAATATATAATGTAATCCAGGGCTTTGCAGAAATGAGCTTGTTTAACAACTCCTGGTACTGCGTGTAGTAATCTCTAAGTTTGCTCAAGTCCTTTTGGAAATAGGCATGGCGGAAATGATAGATTACTAATCAGTTCCCTGTGTATTTGTATTGATTCTATAGCTCACTGTTCACACTTGCTTAAACATTCATTCAAACTGAGACCCTTTTTTGGTTAAAAAAAAAAGTACGCAGTGATATGAACTGTGTTAACTGGTGACTAGCTGGAAGGGAGAGGTTTTCCTCAGCCACAGATCCAACTTCAGTTCAGGGTTTGCTATTTTTAATCACAGAACTTTGAAACTTAATTCAGTTAAAGAGGGAGGAAGTTGTCAGGGGAGGGTAGCTAAAAGTTCATGCTAAATTTACTTAGAACCAGATTGCGTTCATTAATATTTATACGTCTCTGGTTGGGAAGGGCGATTACGCTCCTTTAAAAACACTGGGTATTCATTATCCGCGTATCGCGTGGCCTTCTGATCAGGGAAGGTGGGTTTTCATTGTGCGATCAGTGGAGATACAGATGGAAACCATCTGGTGCCTCATCCCTTGTCTGTCAAAGCCTCGTCTTGTCTCTCACATGTCAACGATGAATGGAAGGATTTCAATCTCGAGCTGAACAATGCAGCTCGAATCCCTCAGCTAGCCAAGGGGTTCTTGGCAAGCGTTGATGGGCTTAATATTTTAAAGAAACCAGCAATCATTTTAATTCATTAGTTGAGGCCTGTTGTTCTAGGCAGTGTTTTTGATTTGTATTTTGGGCATTGGCTTTGTTTTTGACTCACAAGCGTATTCCATATGGGCATATTTTCTTTTACACAGTGTAACTCGTGGGGACAAAAGTGGGAGTTTTATCAGATAAAATGACCAAAATGCTGAGAGTTCTTTTAATCATCTTCTGTATTGATTATGATTCATATTAAGAGTTACCAAAATTTTCCTTGTTAGCTAAGAGCATAAATCAGAGAACACAGAATTTAATTAACCTAACTATAGGCAATACGTCTAAAAATCCATGCATTTCCTATCTCAGTTCCTTTGAGATAAGGAAACTTGGTGCAGAGCTGTCTTAGAGCACCTTGGGTCCACACTCTAGTGGCTGGCTGGCTGGCTGCCTGTGGAGGTGACTTCCGGGATGGAAGCAAAGTAACCAACCCACATGGTTAGCTTTGACAGTCATACTCTAGCTAATAAAGAACAGGTTGGTTTTGCTGCATTCCACATTGAGAAGAAAGAGGTGAATCACCAAAAAGCAAGTTGATGTCAGAGCCCTATTCAGAAACTCATTTCCAGGGTACATCCTGGGGTTGGTAGAGATTCAGCTCAGCTCTTTACACCTGCCAAGACTGTGGTGGCCATTACAGCAGTTATAAGCCCACCACTGACATGAGTGTGGAGAGTGGACATATGTATACATATAACTGATTCACTTTGTGGTACAGCAGAAACTAACACAACATTGTAAAGCAACTATACTCCAATTTAAAAAAAAATTCATAAGCTTGAAAAAAAAGATTGTGCATTGCACTGTATGTAAATTTTACCTTAAAATAAATAAAGAGTTCATAATATGCAAGAAGAAAAAAAAGAGAGAACACATAACAGGCAAATTCTTTTATTTATTGTAATGATTGTTGTGTTGATACATAGTGCTTATTACCTGCCAGGTACTGTTCTACGATGCTATATAGACTTTCATTCATGTAATCCTTGCAACCACTCCAATAGGTAAATTCTATTATTATCCTCATTTTACGGATGAGGAAACTGAAGCCCGAAGAGATTAAGAACTTGCCCAAACTCCATAGCTTTTAAATGGCAGCATAGGGATTCAAATCCAGATAGCCAGTCTCTGAAATCTGTGTGCATATCCTGCAAATTGTCTCTCACAGTCACCATTGGAGGTAGAGGTCATTCTTGTTATTTCTGTTTCAAAGATGAGGAAACTAAAGCACGTCCTTAGTCTAGGACGTATAAATTGTAGCTGTGGAGCCAGGACTCAGACTTTCTGAATCCCATTCTCTTTATACGATGGAAAATTCAGAACAGTCACTATGAGGCACCACAATAAACTCAGTCATTAGAGAAGTACTGTATTTGTTCAGGGTAATACAGTCCTAAGAAAAGGAAATATACTGATTCTTTACAGATTTACAATAATGTAATTCAACCAAATGATTATAGTTTATTTTCGACGAACATGGAATTGAAATTAACTCATTCTGATGCTACTCAATTGAGTGTTTACTGTATTTTTCTTGCCTCCAAATGTTGGTGAACGTAATCCTTAGTACGTAAAAAGCTTTTTCGGGGCTTCCCTGGTGGCGCAGTGGTTGAGAGTCCGCCTGCCGATGCAGGGGACGCGGGTTCGTGCCCCGGTCCGGGAAGATCCCACATGCCGCGGAGCGGCTGGGCCCGTGAGCCATGGCCGCTGAGCCTGCGCGTCCGGAGCCTGTGCTCTGCAACGGGAGAGGCCGCAACATTGAGAGGCGTGCGTACCGCCAAAAAAAAAAAGAAAAAAAAGAAAAAAAAAGCTTTTTCAATTCAATAGGAAGAAAACTGAATAGCCACATTTTTTAAAGAATGGACAAAGAATGAAAATAAATACAAGTGGGCTATAAATTTTTTAAAATGACAAGAAGATTTAACCTCATTAAAGAATAGTAGGAACTCATCCTGTTACTAAAGTGGCACAGATTAAATAAAGTGGTGATATATAGCATCACCCTATGGTGCAAGGGAATTGTCTAAGGATGCTTTTTTTTAAGGACAATTTTTCAATGTGTATCAATAGCCTTAAAGGGTATATACATTTTGATCTATGAATACTGCTTCTAGGGACTGATGCCAAGAATGGCATCATGAATGTGAACAAAGGCTTTTGATAGGACTTTCCTGGTGGCACAGCGGTTAAGAATCTGCCTGCCAATGCAGGGGACACGGGTTTGAGCCCTGGTCTGGGAAGATCACACATGCCACGGAGCAACTAAGCCTGTGTGCCACAACTACTGAGCCTGCGCTCTAGAGCCCACGAGCCACAACTACTGAGCCTGGATGCCACAACTACTGAAGCCCGTGCGCCTGGAGCCCGTGCTCCGCAACAAGAGAAGCCGCCACACTGAGAAGCCCGTGCACCAAGAATCCGCCTGCCAATGCAGGGGACACGGGTTTGATCCCTGGTCCGGGAAGATCCCACATGCCACGGGGCAACTAAGCCCGTGCACCACAACTACTGAGCCCACACGCCACAACTTCTGAAGCCCGTGCACTCTGGGGACCGCATGCTGCAACTACTGAAGCCCACGTACCTAGAGCCTGTGCTCTGCAACAAGAGAAGCCCCCGCTCGCCACAGCTAGAGAAAGCCCGCGCAGCAACAAAGACACAGCACAGCCAAAAAAATCAGACCTTTTTTTTTTTTTTTTTTTGCGGTACGCGGGCCTCTCACTGTTGTGGCCTCTTCTGTTGCAGAGCACAGGCTCCGGACGCGCAGACTCAGCGGCCATGGCTCATGGGCCTAGCCGCTCCGTGGCATGTGGGATCTTCCCAGACCTGGGCACGAACCCGTGTCCCCAGCATCGGCAAATGGACTCTCAACCACTGCGCCACCAGGGAAGCCCAAAACCCGACTTTTTTAATAATCGAAGAAAACATTATTTATAAAAGCAAAAATATGAAACAACTGTTAAAGTTTTGATAAAATATATTTAGCACATTCCTGTGATGGACTAAAGGCAACTTTAAAAATATGATGTCTAAAATATTTAGTAATACAGTAGGATGTAAAAGATGTAAGTGAAAAAGCAGGTTAAGAAGGTTATAAAACAATGTGTACAATACAATCATTTTTTTGTGAAAAGCAAATTGATATCAAAGTGTTAATAATGTTATTTCAAAGTAGCAGTGGAGTTATTTTTATTCTTTTCCTTTCTGTTACAACAAAAAGTGAAAAATCAGAAATAAAATAATACCTTTTAACTTTAAAAAATTTTTTCTACTAGATTTTTATAATCCTGTAAAAAATGTGATGTTAATGAATGTAAGCAGGACTCTAGATTTATGGACATTTAATTAGGTATTGAGGCACAATGAAGGGACATAGAGTCGATTAGCCCTTTTTTTAAAATATATATTTATTTATTTATTTATTTATTTATTTATTTATTTATTTTGGCTATGCCAGGTCTTAGTTGTGGCACACAGGCTCTTCGTTGCGGTGTTTGGGCTTCTTAGTTGTGGCATGTGGACTCTTAGTTGTGGCATGTGGGATCTAGTTCCCTGACCAAGGATCAAACCCGGGCCCCCTGCACTGGGAGCATGGAGTCCTACCCACTGGACCACCAGGGAAGTCCCCAGTTAGCCCTTTTAATTTGTATCACGTAGCACAGCGGTTCTCATGAGGTCCACTTTCTGATTCAGGAGGTGTGGATGAGGTCCAGAAATGTTCATGTCTAAGAAGTACCCCAGGGCCCAAACTGTTTCAACCATGTTCTCAATCATAGCTGGATGTCAGAATCCCTTAAAGAGCATAAAAAAAAACCCCAGAACAATTAGGTCAAACCTCTGGGTCTTGGACTGGAAGAACTCCAAGTGCTTCTAGCTGTTGGCCAGGACTGAGAACCACTGCTGCCACTGCGCTTCCAAGCCACCATTTTAATCCTGTATTAATTTCAGAAATTGAAAAGCTGAAGCCCTCTGTCTGCAATTAACTGAACTATAAATACTTTGAAGATCCTTAGTCACCAAACAGGTAGTTTTAATAGAGTGATTCTCCATCAACATTTTTAAGATATCCCTGGAAAGCACTTTTACAAAATTTCTCTATTTAAATATCTTGTCTTCTGCTGGATTGGAGTAGAGAATTTTCCTCTGAGAACATTTGTTGTGAAGTAAATAAAGGTTTTCTTGGAGTAGGCCATATATACCTGGGTGTTCATTCTTTTCTTTTTTTTCTTCTTTTGAAAAATTTTTTTATCTTATATTGGAGTATAGTTGATTTACAATGTGTTAGTTTCAGGTGTACAGCAGGGTGATTCAGTTATACATATATCCATTCTTTTTCAAATTCTTTTCCCATATAGAATATTGAGTAGAGTTCCCTGTGCTATATAGTAGATCCTTGTTGAGTACCTATTTTATATATAGTAGTGTGTATCTGTTAATCTCAAACTCCTAATTTATCCCTCCCCCCCACCTTTACCCTTGGGTAACCATATGTTTGGTTTTGGGGGGTTTTTTAGGTTTTTTTTTTTAATATAAGTGTTTATTTATTTATTCATTCATTCATTCATTCATTCATTTATTTGCCATACCACGCAGCATGCAATGCAGGATCCTAGTTCCCTGACCAGGGATGGAAACCGTGCCCCCTGCAGTGGAAATGCGGCGTCTTAACCACTGGACTGCCAGGGAAGCCCCTTAAGTTTTTTTTTTTAAGTCTGTGATTCTTTTACAGTGAAATCAGATTCAATAAACAGATTGTCCTAAAAAGTACTGATGAACATAAAATTACCCAGAATCATGCTTGATACACTACACTGGGTACAGTCCACAGTTATATAGCACTAGGACATACCTCCTTGGAAACGGTAGGGCTAACCCAGTATTACATGTCTGCTTTACATACAAAGCAAGCGTCTGACACATGGATGAGCACTGATACTTGGAAGTCAGCAGTGGGTACTGAAGTGCATTGAATCGGTTCCAACCTCTAAATACATTGTGCTCCAAATGTGAACTATAGGTTAATTCTTGAGAACACAGAATTTACTTGCCTGTGGAAATAATGGTTAAGTCCCCTTTTTCAAAACTCAAAGCCGGGGCGACAGGAACCAGGCAAACTGGTAGCAGAGTAGGTTTTTCTCATCATCCGCCCTTTCTTTACCTCCTCAGTGTCCTCTCTTCTACTGCAGATGACCCCTCCCACCTGTGTCAGTCATTTATTGCTTTATAACAAACCACCCCACGACTCAGTGGCTTCAGATAAAAATGGTTTGCGATTTCTCACAGTTCTGTGGGTCAGGACTTCAGGTAGGGTTGGCCGGGCAGTTCTCTTGCTCCACTTGGTATTGGCTGGGGATCACTCATTCAGCCTATTCGGCTGTGGCCGGGCTGGGCTAGAAACTCCAAGAAGCTTTTACTCAACTGTGGGTGACCTGGTGTTTCTCCTGGGGCCTTGCCACACAGCTAGTTTGGATGTTCTTACAGTGTGGAGGTCTGAGGGGGCTCAGAACTCTCACATGGAAGCTGGCTTCCAAGAAGGAAGACGCAGAAGCTTCCAGTCCTCTTAAGTCTTGGACTAAGAAGTCCCGGGACCCAGCATATCACTTCTTCCACGTTCTATTGGTCAAAGCAAGTTACAAGGCTGCCCCAAATGTAAAAGGGAGGAGAAGTGCATCCTACCTTCAATGGGGGAGTGGCGTGTGCTTACAGGGAAGGAAAACATTGGTGGCCATCTTTGGAGACGGTCTTCTGTACCATCCCTTCCCTGTTGGATTCTGGAGGAGGTTGGGATGTGACGTCCTAACTCTTCAAAGTAAGACCCACCAATGTGGTCATGTCCGCAAAGCTCAGGGGCATCCAGAGATGCGAAAATTCCTCAGCAGCAGCTAAAAGAATGGTGAATTCATGCCTATCCCTCTTTTAGCTCCTGTTTTGTCATTAAAAAGTCAGGAATCTGGGCTTCCCTGGTGGCGCAGCGGTTGAGAGTCCGCCTGCCGATGCAAGGGATGCGGGTTCGTGCCCCGGTCCAGGAAGATCCCACATGCCACGGAGTGGCTGGGCCCGTGAGCCATGGCCGCTGAGCCTGCGCGTCCGGAGCCTGTGCTCTGCAACGGGAGAGTCCACAACAGTGAGAGGCCCGCGTACCGGAAAAAAAAAAAAAAAAAGTCAGGAATCTAAGTTTGCATCTGGGGAGGAAATGGAGGAAAGTGGCCATATCAACGTTAGTTTCAGCCGTATCCGAAACCCCAAGTAACAGTGAAGTAAACAAGTTTATTTGTTTCTCCTGTGAAGTTCAGAGGCAGGCCCAGCAGTGCTGGCATAGTTTCTTTAAACCCACTGCTCCACCCTCAAAACAAAATTGGAAAAATGGCAACTCTTCCATATCTACTGCACAGATCAAATCCATATCCTTAATTCAGATGATCCTAATTCCTTACTCGTGGGTCTTTGACTCTGGGCAGTTATCCATCCATGCCACCAAATTTCCTGAATGTCCACTTTTTATGGAAATGATGCTAGCATAGCATACAGGCTTCGTGAACAATTACAAATAGACAGAATTTCAAGCCTTATAAAATTTTCCAAGCCCCCCAAAGCTACGGAGTTTCTCTTCATTTCTCAGGGTGTGAGTCACAAAATATTTGCATCAGATTTGCCTAGTGAGCGTGTTTAACGTACAGATTACTGGGCCCCATCCAAGACTTTCTAAATCAAATTCTTTGAAGGATAAGACCCAGGAATCTGCATTTTCACAAGTGTCCTCAGTGATTGTGTGTGTGTGTGTGTGTGTGTGTGTGTGTGTGTTGAATTTGGAGAATCATTGCCATAAAACATTGGGTAATGTTTTAAAACTTGCAGTATTTTCATTTAGCGCATCATCGTCTCAACTAAGAAGCCACTTAGCAAAAGGTGCTACAAAGAGGGTTATAAATACGTGGTTTAAGTAAATTCTTCAGTGTTCAGTGCGGGGGGGGGGATCTAAATACATAAAACTTAAGGGCAAATAAAACCTTTTTTAGAAAGTTTCATAGTCGTACAAGTAACACTAGATACAGTCACAGAAAAATCCTTTTTCATCTGTATATCTTTAGGGGGTGTGTGTGTGTGTACACATAAATGAGCAAACCATGAAAAGGGAACAGGGTTGCAGCAGACTACAACAAAGATTGAAGGGTAGCATCTGCCCTAAGAACAGCCAACTTCTGGGAGATAATTAGACAAGTTGGCATGGGTTCGAACAGGGAAGAAAAGGGAAAGAATAGGACAAACGTTTAATGACCTTGAGAACACAAACTCCCCCTCAGACAGTCACACGACAGCTGGACAGTATTGGCTTTGGACCAGGCAACCCAAGTGTGAATCTGCCTCAGTCACTTACCCAGTCCTGTGGTTATGCGTAAGTTACTTAATCCCTCTAGATCCCCATTTCTTCATTTGTGAACCTGGATGATGAAAGAACCAACATAATCAGTGACACACGTGCTGGGGAGTTAGCAAGGAAAACAGCAGGAGATGTTGGCATGAGATGGGCACTCAGTGGCACCCATGGGAGAGGGGCCAAAGCTAAAAAGACTCTGTCTTGTGAAATGTAGCTAATCAATAGTGCTATTTTAAATTCATATTAAATATTGCATATTTAATTCAAGAGTGACCAAAACCAAGGCCACCCATGCTTTTAGGGTTTCTGGCTGTAGACGGATGGTGAGCCAAGTTAGAATATTTGTAGGTAGAAGAAAACTTCAAGAGGAGCTAATAACTGAAGCCCATCATTTTGACCTTTGAGTTTCTAAGAACTAAATGACAGCTCATTGGTGATATTGCTCTAGTTTTCTATACTAGCAAGTTATTTTTTGCTGGTTGCAGTCAGAACATGTGAGGATGACACTGATTCACTCAAGAAATTATTCTAACTCAATGGGACATGACCTCAATTTCACCCAATTACATTTTCGATCTAGAGGAGTCCTAGGAGATAATTTAGGCCTATTTTATAAATATTTATTGTTAAACCAGGAAGAAATGACTCGCCCCAAGGCAGGTGGTGTCTTCGTGATTCGACCCATGTTCCTTCTCCTCTGCCGTAATACTTTGGCCAGGGATTCTGGGCCAGCCCTTTCTTTCTTTTTTTAATTGAAGTATAGTTGATTTATAGCATTGTGCCAATCTCTGCTGTAGAGCGAAGTGACTCAGTTATACACATATAAACAGTCTTTCCTTTAAATATTCTTTTCAATTATGATTTATCATAGGATATTGAATATAGTTCCCTGTGCTATATACCTTGTTGTTTATCCATCCTCTGTATAATAGTTTATATCTGCTAATCCCAACCTCCCAGTCCTTTCCTTCCCCACCCCCTCCCCCCTTGGCAGCCACAAGTCTGTTCTCTATGTCTGTGAGTCTGTTTCTGTTTTGTAGATAAGCCCATTTGTGCCATATTTTAGATTCCACATATAAGTGATATCATATGGTATTTGTTTTTCTCTTTCTGACTTATTAGTATGATAATCTCTAGTTGCGTCCATGTTGCTGCAAATGGCATTATTTTGTTCTTTTTTATGGCTGAGTAGTTTTCCATTGTATGTATGTACCACATCTTCTTTATCCATTCATCTGTTGATGGACATTTAGGTTGTTTCCATGTCCTGGCTATTGTGAATAGTGCTGCTGTGAACATAGGGGTGCATGTATCTTTTCAAATTAGAGTTTTGTCCGGATATATGCCCAGGAGTGGGATTGTGGACCAGCCCTTTCTTAATCACCAGTAATAAGTGCCTACAACTGTGCTATGTTTAGGGGCCACTGCTTTGAACAGCACAGACATGGTTAAGCTCTTAGATTGCTCACCCGCTAGGAAGACCCACTGAACAATTCACTGAATTTTAGCCAAAAGGATTATGGGAGAGTTTAACAAAAGGATGTCAAGGAAGACTTCCCTGTTGAGCTGAGCCTTAAATGCAAAGGTAATTGGTCAATAAAAAGCAGGAAGGGAAGGAAGATTGAATGGTATGAAGCAAGGGAGATGTAATGGGAGTAACCAAAGAACCTGGAGGTCCTGAAAAGCCAGTGGGGCAGGAGAAGAGAGAGAGGGGAAAAGTAGAGCAAGGTGAGATCAGAGGGGTAGGCAGGAGCCGTGCTGAGAACAGGGACTCTATCTAAAGGGTTAGAGAGAGTCATGGAAGGGTGTTAAACAGGTAAGAGACCACGCATGCAATCAGCGTGTCTGAGCACTGACTGCAGAGTGCAGAGGGATGTGGTTGGAAGGAGGCTCACAGGGGTGCCAGCGGGTAAGAACAGGCAGGAGTCAGGTATGCTTTGTGCCATGTGATTTATTTAGCAGAGCTTTGTTTCATTAGGGGATTATTAGCATTTTTTTTTAATAAATTTTTTTACTGGGTAAAAACAATACATACTTATTGTAGAAAATCTGGAAAATAAAGGAAACATAGAACAAAATCACCCCAAATTCCACAATTAAAGTCAAATAGCTTTTTATACTTTGGGAATATTTCTTTTCTAATCTTTCTTTCCTAAGTTCATTTTTAATATATATAATATATATTATATATATATATATAATATCATACCAAGATAAAAAGTTTATATACCATTTTTACAAAAATATTGTTAGCATTTTTGAGTGCTCACTGTATGCAAGATTCTGAACAGAGTGCTTTTCCAATACTACCACAATTTAATCCTTGAAATAACCTTATGAGGTGAGATCTATTATTGTCCCCTTTTATAGATGAGGAAACTGAGGCTTAGAAAGATTAAGCCACTTTTTAAACAGCTTTACTGAGGTGTAATTGACATACCATGAGCTGCATGTATTTAAAGTCTACCATTTGATAACATTTGACATAGGTATATACCTGGGAATCTTCACCATAGTCAAGATGATGAACTTAAATGTCACCCCAAAGTTTTCTCTTCTCCCTTCATTAATTATCCCTTCTCCCCACTGCCCTCATCCCTAGGCAGCCATAGATCTGCTTTCTGTCACTATAGATTAGTTTGACTTTTCTAGAATTGTGGACTCATAAGTATGTATCATGTTTATTGTGTGGCTTCTTTCACTCAGCATAATTATTTAAGATTAATCCTTGTTGTTGTATGTACCAATAGTTCATTGATTTTTATGGCCTAGTGGTATTCCATTGTATGGATACCACAATTTCTTTATCCATTCACCTGCTGATGAATATTTGACTGTTTCCAGTTTTTGACCTTTACAAATAAAACATCTATGAGCATTAGTATACAAATCTTTGTATGGGTATATGTCTTCATTTTTCTTGGGTAAATACCTAAGAATGGAATGGCTAGGTCATAGGGTAGGTGTTACTTGTTTTACATAAAGAACACTCAAAACCCAATAATAAGAAAACAAGTAACCCAAAATAAAAGTAGGCAAAAGTTGTAAACGTACACTTCACCAAAGAAGCTCTACAGATGGCAAATAAATGCATGAAAAGATGCTGAACATTATTAGTCAGTAAAGAAATGCGAGTTAAAATCATAGTGAGATACCACTATACTCTGATCAGAATGGCTAAAGTGAAGAGGACTGACCATTCCCAGTCTTGGTGTCTCCCCTACTCTGCTGGTGGAAATGTAAAATGGTACAAACCCTTTAGAAAATTGTTTGGTAGTTTCTTAAAAGGTTAAGTGTAAACTTACTGTATAAGTTTCCTATGGCTGCTGTAACAAATTACTATAAACTTGATGGATTAAAATAGCAGAAATTGGGCTTCCCTGGTGGCGCAGTGGTTGAGAGTCCGCCTGCCGTTGCAGGGTACACGGGTTCGTACCCCGGTCCGGCAAGATCCCACATGCCGTGGAGCGGCTGGGCCCATGAGCCATGGCCGCTGAGCCTGCGCGTCCGGAGCCTGTGCTCCGCAACGGGAAAGGCCACAACAGTAAAAGGCCCGCGTACCGCAAAAAAAAAAAAAAAAAAAATCAGAAATTTATTCTTAGTTCTGGAGGTCAGAAATCCAAAACCAAGGTGTCAACAGGGCTGTGCTCCCTTCAGAGGCTCTAGGGAGATTCTGTTGTTTACCTCGACTGGTTCCTGGCGGTTGCCAGCATTCCTTGGCTTGAGGCTGCATCATACCAGTTTCTGGTTCCATCTTCACATCACCTTGCCCTCTTCTCGGTGTCTGTATCCAAACTCCCTCTGTCTCCTCTTATAGGGAAACGTGATGATATTTAGGGTCCACCTACATAATCCAGCATATTCTCTCCCTCTCAGGATCCTTAATTTAAGCACATCTTTTGCCATATATGATAATATCTACAGGTTCTGGAGATTAGGACATGCACATATCTTTTGGAGGACTAACATTCAGCCCACTACACCTACCATAAGCAAATTTTTAACCTCATGTTATAACACAAGCAGGTTCTCATTTTATTAAAATTCTTTGTAAATATCTTTTCAAATTTTCACAAAATATTTTCCATATCAGTGGATGGATGCATCACAGTGAACCATCACTTCAACTATTGAACATTAAGGAGATTCAAAAGAAATTCTTTATTTAAAATAATATTGCAGCAAACATCTTTATGTGTAAAGCTGTTTATCTCTATATTTTGAGATTTTTTCCCCCTCTTAATCTTCATAAATGAGTTCTGTGGGCCAAAAACTATGAATATGAACTTACTTGTGTATCTTCTAGAAGGGTAGTACCAAGTTATAGTCTATCTAGAATATAAGAAAGCCTCTTTAACAGCTCCTTCCTATTTAAAGTAAAAAAAATTCTTTTTGCAAACTGATAAGTAGAACATGGTATCTTATTTTAATTTATATTTCTAATGGAATGAGATGTTTTCCTGTATTTTTTTAACTTTCTAAAATTTTCTATCTTCTGCTCAATTGTCAATTTGATAATGCTTTTTTTAAAATGATCTTATATGAACTCTATATAGTCAAAAATAGTGACACTTTAAAATTTGTGTTACGAATGTCTTTCTGAATCTGTGGTTTGCTTTTGAATTTTGACAAGTTTTGATTTTGAGGAGTTTTAACAAACAAAAGGGTAAAATTATCTTACATAGGGACATTTTCCTTTGTATTTCTCCTACTGTGGCATTTTGAGAACATTTGAGAATTTGAGAAAATTGTCCCACATTCAGAGAGCAGATAACTATTCATCTAATTTTCTCCTAGTTTTTAAAATCCATCTTTACTTTTATTTTGATATATGAAGAGAAGTTGAGATAATAACTAAGTTTTTCTCAACTCCTAAATAATTATCTCAAAATCACTTTTATTGAATAATCCATCTCTTTATTGTTGATTTGTCTTCTTTATCATTTTTTAAGGTTCTCATATCAACTAGAGTCTGTTTTGGAGGACATTTATTCTATTCCATTCATCAATTTTTGGCCAATACAGGAGATTTATATTAAAATTTTAAAATATATTTTAATATCTAGGCAAATCAGGTATGAAGTTATATTTGTCTCTAATCAGAGAAGACTTCTGCTTAAATACAATGCTGTCATTGCATTTTATAAAAGCAAACAGGCTAGCACATAAATTATCTTGCCAGTAACTTATGTCAGCCTTTACTTCTATAAATTAGCACATATATTTTTGACTCATGATGGAATACTCTCTGAATATAATGTTTACATCCTTCCCTTTCCTGCTCCTATCTTATCCCCAAACTCATGGCCAGATGAGTTAGTGTATTTAGAAGTGTCCTTGGAACTTTTAAGCTATTTGACAAATACACTTTCAGCATGCTGATTTTCTCCCCCTCAGCCACAAAAATGACCAGCAGCTGCTCAACTAATCATATCCCCACATTCTGATTTGTATTTAAATCAGGGTTTCTCAACCTTGGTACTATTGACATTTGGGGGTAAAAAAATTCTCTGTTGTGTCCTATACACAGTAGAATATTTACCAGCATCCCCCATCAGTTGCCAGTAACATCATGCCCTGCCTGCTCCATTTGTGACAATCAAAAATATCTCCAGATATTGCCAAATGTCTCTTCTGGGACAAAATTGCCTGCATTGAGAATTATTCATTTAGGTCAAAGTAGTCAGGAGGCATGCAGCATAATAAATGTATTTAACTTTTATTCACTTATTATCATTTTTTGGTGATCTTAGGAATACAATCAGGTTGAACCTAGAGCAATCTAATTCACTGCACAATGGTTCACTGTCATTGGGCTTAAAAAAATCAACCCGAGGGCATTCTGCTTGTCCATGTGACTTAAACATGACCCTAGTAAGAAGAATGACATTATGATTGCTCAAAATAAAACATCTCGGAGATCTCTTCCCGCTCATCCCTCCCCACCGAGCCTATGTTGATGGTAAATGTGAAACGTTGTCAATTTGATAACCGTATTGGTATATGTAAATGAATGATGCCCTGAGTTTTAATCATACATTTTGATATTTAGAAGACAGCCTGAACTCTCTGTCCATAATTCTTTGACTCATCTTGCCTTTGATTTTAGCCTATAACCATGGCTGTCTGAGCTGGTTAGTTCAGAGGGGTTTTACAAGATGGTAATGAGGCCAATGTTGCAGTTTCAATTAGCCTCACAGAAGAAAAACCCAGCTTCACAGCAGCAGACTGAACTGCTAACCCAGCCACCACTCTCGGCCAACAGCCGAAAGGAAGATGAGGACAGAGGTTGCTGCCGACTCAGCACTCCCAGGACCGTTTAGCCTGGAGAAGCCAAGGTCACTCATTGGTGGTGATGGGCCATCCGTGTTGTATCCCTCCACCAGTTCACTGCAGAAACAGATGAGGAAGAGCACCCTGTAAATCAGAGCTGCCTTGACAGCCAATGTAGACCATCGGAGCAAAGACTTCTTTATTCTAAATTTTTGGGAATTAACGAATAGGACAACCACAGTTTTGAAAGGTGAACACCTCTTTTTTTGTTTTCAAATTTATAACTTTGGCCATCTGTCTGAAGTATGTTCTATCCGCTCATGAAATTATCTTCTAGAGCGATGGGTGATCATACACAGAAATTTGCCTGCTGCTGTGCAACTATAACAGTTAACACTGGCTATTTTTCATTGGAATGGGAAGACTTTAATAAGTATTGAAATGGAGATTGAATTTCACTTGGATTTAATATGGCTTTATATTGGCAAAGCGATTGTAACAAGGATCCCTAGCACCAGTTTCCCTAATACTAGTTTTTTTATGTAAAATGTATCCTCCATGGAGACACGGCCCTCTGCATCTGCCCTACAGTCTAATGATTGGACTCAATTCTGCTTTTGGAATATTTGCATTGTTCCTAGTAAACTGCCCATATAGTAACAGATGCAAGTAAAGCTTGGACAATTTGGTTTATACTCTCAGTTCCAGCATTAAGGTACATCTGCTTTTTTCCCTTTTCCTCTGGGCTTTGAATTCTGATCATACTCTCCAATCCAGGCCAAATTTTTCCTGTAGGGAGCTTCTGAAGCTTAAAATCATTTATATAATGGTCCTTTCTCGTTGCTGCCTGAATTTTTCTTCTGGATTGTCAACAGATCCAGAATGTGGATCTCGAATATCGAATCTCGAATATCGAATGTGGGTCAATATTCTGGTGATGAACAGATATTTAATTTCAAGCTCTTCCATTCAAAATGCATTCATCAAAATGCAATCAACTTTGATAGACGATGGGAAAATAGCTTTTAGATATTGATACTAACCTCACCTTATCAAAGATCTGCTAAACATACCGACTCTCAAATGAATAATAGTGGACAAACCAAACAGACTGAGCCTTGACTGCAAGAATATCTACCGATGTTTCCGTGGATTGCTTTTTAAGCACTGAATTCAGGAGCATATGCTTTTTTTTTTTTAAATTGAAGTGTAGTTGATTTACAATGTTATGTTAGTTTCAGGTGTACAGCAAAGTGATTCAGTTATATATACATATATATTATATATATATTCTTTTTCAGATTCTTTTCTATTATAGGTTATTATAAGATTGAATCTAGTTCCCTGTGCTACACAGTAGGTCCTTGTTGTTGATCTCTTTTATATATAGTAGTGTGTTTCTGTTAATCCCAAACTCCTAATTTATCCCCCTTCCCCTTTGGTAACCATAAGTTTATTTTCAAAGTCTGTGAGTCATAGGAGCATATGCTTTTTTTGAATTGATTTCTGTGGCATGGATACCACATTCTCTGTTACCATTAGAGTTGTATTCAGAATCTCTTGTTTCAAAACACATGATGTTCTCCTCTTTCTAAGAATTTTAATATTTATCTAACATTCCTGGGTGTCAGGCACTGTGCAAAGTGCTTTAATAAATTATTTCATTCAATTGTTTACCATGGCCTTGTGGCATATACTAGATATTATTATTATCCTCATTGTAGAGCTGAGGAACTGAGGGGTAAATGTTAGCCCATGGTCCAGGATCAGACAGATAGCTAACACCAACACATAGCAAAGCCAGAACTTGAATTTGATGAGTATGAATCCAGGGCCCATACACTTAACTACTACATTACACTGCCTCCTAGAAGTCATTATCACAAAATGTGTATTATTTTTTTATTTCCAAGAATAATAATATGATTTTCTTTCTGTTATTACACTTGATTTAAAACAAATAAATAAACATGATACTCAAATAGCTTTCATGTCACCCAAACCTGAATTCCTACAGAAGTCTTGTCTGTGCTAATTTAACTTGCAGTGGGGCCTTCATTCCTCTGTTTTTCTTAAATGAGTCTTAAATTTGTAGCTAGAGACGTGTTCATGTTTTGAGTAATTGTACTTCACTCCCTGTGACATTGTGGGTACTTAGAACATGTTCAATGATGTTTTAAAGAATGCAATTTACACCACTTCCTTTGGAAGACTATAAGTTAAGAAATGGTAGAAGGTGTCAAACCATAATTACATTGAGGGTTTTAGTAACCTCCTAAGCCACAAGAACGAAATACCAAAAAAAAATTTTTTTTTCAACTGCCAGCATCAAAGTTTCATTTGCTGATTCTATTTTTGCAGCATTGATGGAAGTAATCCAGTTAGGTTGACATTTTTATAGAGGATGTTTTAATGTTCAAATAAGCCGTGTGATTTCACCATCTTTATTTTCTTTATGGAAAAGGGTTTTTTTCTTCTGTAATGATTTGAGCTATGAAATGAAAATGTGTCTTGTGGGTTGGATTATGGCTCCAGAAGATACATTTTAGTTGATAGAAAAGCCTTTGCCATAACCACAGTTGATGTTTACAGATACACACCCCTTCTAATTTTTAATGCTGTTGCTGTATTTCTTAGTGAATCTAATCACAGAAAATGTGTCAAATGGAAATGGAAACTTGGTCTCAAACATATGCTTGGGTTTCTGTTAGCAGGAAACAAATGTCCAAATGTGATTGCAGACAAGATCACATACGTGCTCACACATGCATTCACGTTTGGATCCAACTGGGAACCTGGTGACACGCGGACACTTAGAGCCAGATACTAAGCATATGTGGAAATTCGGTGTGATCACAACAGCAGAATGCTACAATATTTTTTCATTCAATCTGATGCTGGAAGAGAAGCCAAATGACAGCAAATCATAAAACAAATGTCATTCTCTTCTCGGAGCATGATGTTTGAATAATGGAGAAAGAAATAGATCAATTTGTTTCAGTGTGACTTTCTTGTCATTGGCAAATTGATAGATACACTTCTGCTCTTCAAGAGAAAGTAGGCTGACAAACCTTTCATGGTTGAGATATGTGAGATAAAATGGCTTATATCTGATGTTTCTCTCCTATAGGACAAAATATATCTATCACACACCAAAAAATATATAGTATCTGCAAATTCATATAGTTCAATATGACAGAATAATATTTATTATGTTCCTTTTTTCCTCAAGATTTCTTTCTGTGTTTTTTAAAAAGATGGCAATTTTAATCATGTACAAAGGGCATAACTTTAAAGATGTGGCATCTTATTTGGCATAACTTAAAGGTTTAAGTAACTTTAAACCTTACTGATACACATATCTTGTGTGGGAGTCAAACTTTTTTCTAGTTTTATTGAGATATAATTAACATACAGCACTGTAAAAGTTTAAGGTGTACACAGAATAATGATTTGACTTGCATACATCATGAAATGATTACCACATTAAGATGAATGAACATACATCAGCTCATATAGATACAAACTAAAGGAAAAAGAAAAACACTTTTTTTTCTTGTGACAAAAACTCTTAGGATTTACTCTCTTAACAGCGCGAATATATAATGTACAGCAGTGCTAATTATATTTACCATGTTGTACATTACGTCCCTGGTGCTTATGTATCTTATAACTGGCAGTGCGTGCCTTGTGACCACCTTCTTCACCATACAAAGATGTTACATTATCAGTGACCCTCCCCAACCCTGTACATTTCGTGCCTGTGACTCATCTGTTTTGTAAGTGGAAGTTTGTACCTCTTAATCCCCCTCACCTATTTCATTCATCGCCCCAGCCCCCTACCCTCTGGCCACCACCTGTTTGTTCTCAGTATCTATGATTCTGTTTCAGTTTTGTTATGTTTGTTCATTTGTTCTGTTTTTGTTCATTTGCTTTACAGATTCCACATATAAGTGAAATCAGGGTATTTGTCTTTCTCTGTCTGACATATTCCACTTAGCATAATACCCTCTAGATTCACCCATGTTGTCTCAAATGGCAGGACTGCTTTTTTTATGACTGAGTAATATTCCATTGTCTACAGATCCCACATCTTTTTAATCTATTCATCTATCAATGGGCACTTAGATTGCTTCCATATCTTGGCTATTGTGAATAACACTGCAATGAACATAGGGGTGCATATATCTTTTCAAATTAGTGTTTTTGTTTTCTTTGAACAAATACCCAGAAGTGCAATTTCTGGATCATATATATGGTTGTTCTATTTTTAGGTTTTTGAGGAACCTTCATACCATTTTCCATAGTGGCTACACCAATTTAAATGCCCACCAACAGTGCAGGAGGGTCCCCTTTTTCTACATCCTTGCCAACATCTGTTATTTGTGTTCTTTTTGATGATAGTTATTCTGACAGGTGTGAGGGGATGTCTCATTGTGGTTTTGATTTGTGTTTCCCTGATGATTATTGATGTTGAGCATCTTTTCATATGCCTATTGTCTATCTGTATGTCTTCTTTGGAAAAAATGTCTGTTCAGGTCCACTGCCTGTTTTTAATCAGGTTGTTTGTTTTTTTTGATGTTGAGTTGTATGAGTTCTTTGTATATTTTTGGATATTAACCCCGTATCAGACCTATTGTTTGTAAATATTTTCTCCCATTCAGTAAGTGGCCTTTTTGTTTTGTTGATAGTTTCCTTGGCCATGAAAAAGCTTTATAGTTTAATGTAGTCCCATTTGTTTATTTTTGCTTTTGTTTTCTTTTCCTGAGGAGACAGATCCAAAAGAATACTGCTAAGACTGATGTCAGAGAGCGTACTGCGTATGTTTTCTTCTAGGAATTTTATGGTTTCAGGTCTTACATTTAAGTCTTTAATCCACTTTGAGTCTATTCTTGTATATGGTGTGAGAAAGTAGTCCAGTTTGATTCTTTTGCATGTAGCTGTCCAGTTTTCCCAACACCATTTATTGAAGAAGCTGTCTTTTCCCCATTGCATATTTTTGCCTCCTTTGTCAGAGATTAATTGACCATATAAGTGTGGGTTTATTTCTCAGCTGTCTATTCTGTTTCATTGATCTATGTGTCTATTTTTGTGCCAGTACCATGCTATGTTGATTACTGTAGCTTTGTAGTATAGTTTTAAATCCAGCTTTGTTCTTCTTTCTCATGGATTATTTTGGCTCTATGGGTTCTTTTGTGTTTCCATACAAATTTTAGAACTATTTGTTCTAGTTCTGTGAAAAATGCCATTGGTATTTTGATAGGGATTGCATTGAATCTGTAGATTGTCTTGTATAGTATGGTCATTTTAACAGTATTAATTCTTCCAATCTGTGAGCATGGAATATCTTTCCATCTGTTTGTTTTGTCTTTAATTACTTTTATTGATATCTTATAGTTTTCCAAGTGTAAGTCTTTTACCTCCTTGGTTAGATTTATTCCCAGGTAGTTTATTCTTTTTGATGCAGTCATAAATGGGATTGCTTTCTTAATTTCTCTTTCTGGTAGTTCATTGTTAGTGTATAGAAACACAACAGATTTCTGTATTAATTTTGTATCCTGCAACTTTACTGAATTCATTTATTAGTTCTAATAGTTTTTTGGTGGTCTTTAGGATTTTCTGTATATGGTATCACATCATCTGCAAACAGTGACAGTATTGCTTCTTCCTTTCCAATTTGGATTTCTTTATTTTTTCTTGTCTGATTGCTGTGGCTAGGACTTCCAATATCATGTTGAATAAAAGTGGCAAGAATGGTCATCCTTGTCTTGTTCCTGAATTTAGAGGAAAGACTTTCAGCTCTTCACTGTCGAGTATGATGTTGGCTATAGGTTTGTCGTATATGGTCTTTGTTATGTTGAGGTATGTTCCCTCTCTACTCACTTTATTTTTTAATTAAAAAAAAAATTTTAACAAGCGCTTTCATTTATTGATTGATTTTTATTTTGGCCACGCAGCACGGCTTGCGGGATCTCAGTTCCCCGACCAGGGATTGAACCCCGACCATGACAGTGAAAGCGCCGAATCCTAACGACTACACCATCAGGGAACTCCCTCTACCCACTTTATTAAGAGTTTTTGTCATAAATGGATGTTGAATTTTGTCAAAAGCTTTTTCTGCCTCTACTGATAATTTTTTCAATATATTTTTATCCATGAATTCCCATATGAGAGCCAAGGTTAGAATAGTTGTTCATCACTAGCAAGTTTCACCAAAAATGAGAATTAGAATTCTTTCAGAATCCTTTGAGACCTTTGGCTAATGGGCAAAATGTAATCCCAGGGAAGAGTAAACAGGAGCCAAATGATAACTCCTTGAAAAAATTCTCCTATACCATATTAGAAAGTTACAGGTAGATGAAATGTCCTGCAGGTTCACGGAATGGAAATGCCTTAGAATTATTCAGCCCAACAGTTCTCTGCTATCCAGTGAGAGGGTCCAGATCCACATGGGTAGGTTGCCATAAGCAGTGAGGTATGTTGTATGCAATTTTTGTCTAATGCTCAAAGTACTAAGGTTAGCAAATTATTTTATTCTTTTATAAATTAGAATATATTTGAAATTATCCTTCTCAAAATGCTGCACTAACTCAATAGCATTTCAAATTGGAAAGAAGTGCTGTCTCAGATGGTGGGTCTAGTGTTACATACATATCCCTTGGAGATACTCCTGGGAATGAATCTTGGGTGAAAACATAGGGGTGATGTTTCCTAGCCGAAAAAATGTGTGCAATCAACAGATCTAGACACCTCCTGCAGACTTTTCTATGATCAGTAGAGATTGCTGAATTCATAAGCAAAAAGTTGCTGGTGTGCATGGAATCAGCAAAGGCCCATAATTTTGAAAGACGTTTCTCCAGGGCTTGGTGAGACCTGAGGAAAAGACTTACACCACCACTATCCATTTTTTGTAATTGGATGCTTAGAGAGCTCTCGGCTTCTGTCTCCTTCCTAGGGAGAGAGCCCAACACCCACTGCCAAAGTTTGTTTTCTCTGAACTCAGTTTATCCAAAGTGGCCATGCTCCAGGAGTTGACCTTTTCTTTCTTTGGATGTGTTAATATCATGGATTAAGCTCTGTAGTTGGTCTCAATCTAATGGGTATTCCCATAAACCTAGGGAAGTGTTAATTAGTTCAGTGTTTGTGAGAGTAACTTATTCCTTTATCTACAATTTGTTACTTGCAGGGGTGGGGACACTTCACCATTGTTCCCATCTACCAAGAAATTAAAATCTTAATCTGACTATAATTGTTATTGTTGTTGTTGCTGTTTTTTGCTGTACAATTATGATATCCCTCTATATTATTTAGTGGGGCAAATTTATGCCATATCTCATTCTCATGATCTTCATTTTATGTACCCCCTTTTGACACTTATGATTTCTATAAATTTATAATCTTAACAACTGTAAACTATTCTAGGGATAGAAGATGTGACCATTCCAATTTTTTTTCTTTTACAATGCAGGAAAATCCTATTAAAGATGACACCAAAACCCTATAAATCACCCTCATAAGTTGAAGAATCCCAAGTGAAATACCAGCAAATTCGATCTAGCAAACCTTAAAAATAATAACAAACCATAACCAAAAGAGTTTGTTCTTAAGAATACAAGAAATTTTAGTATTAGATAAATCTGTTACTATAATTCATCTTATCAATAGGTTAAATGAGGAAAAAATTTTATTATCTCTGTAGATGCCCCCCAAAGTATTTCATTTAATATGTTACTGATGAAAACTCTTAATGAAACAGATATAGAAGGCTAATTATATAAAATTATAAAGATTATTTGAAACAAAGGTTAAATATTTGTATTAATATTTAATTAATATTTCATTTAATCTTTGTACTTAGTTTTAAAATTCTGTACATATTTTCATTAAAATGAGAAGCAAGAAAATTTATTATTTCTTCAAAAGTCTAGCAAATATAGTAATACAGAATAAAATTAGGTAAAGTGATCAGAAAGGGGATGTTAAACAAATCCCTATTTGTCTGTATTAAAAATTTAAGAGAATCAACTGAAATTTAAAAAGCTATTAGAACTATCAAAAGTTCAGTATGGTAACTATTTAGAAAATAAATACAGAAAAATACAGTGTACTTACTTGCCATAATCAATTTAAAAACTAAGGAAGAAACCATATATCACAGTAGCAACTCTAAAACAGAAAGTAGCTAGAAATAAATATAGAAAGAAATTTATTAGACTATCTTGAAAAAATTATAAAATAGAAGATGAGATTCAACAGAGAAATGTTCTATACTCCTTGACAAAAAGAATCAATATTTTAGAAATTAAATTCTCCCCAAAGTAATCCAACAATTTAATGCAACTGAAGTCAGAATCACTGAGGGATTTGTTCAGTAATATGACAAAATGATTTTTAAATTTATGTTGAATAAAATAAAAAGCAAAAATAGCCAATAAGCCATTTAAATATCAGTGTTCCCAAAGGTTAAGGACAGTTGTATTAGAAGAGAAGAACTGATCAAGTTTCTACGTAGAATATAAAAATGTATACAATGAAAAAAATCACAAACAAAATTAGAAGATTATAAGTGTGATGGGAAAACATCTGCAAGACAAGATTTCATTAATATACAAAGCAGTCTTACAAATATGAAGGAAAGAGACAAGCATTCCTATAGAATCTGCAAGATCAAGGGCCGGCAAGCCTATACTGTAAAGGACAGATAGTAAATATTTTTGGCTTTGCAGGCACCATAGTCTCTTTTGCAACTATTCAGCATTGCCCTTGTAGCACAAAAGGAGCCATAGACAGTGCATAAAAAAGTAGGCATGGGGCTTCCCTGGGCTCAGTGGTTGAGAGTCCGCCTGCTGATGCAGGGGACACGGGTTCGTGCCCCTGTCCAGGAAGATCCCACATGCCGTGGGGCGGCTGGGCCCGTGAGCCATGGCTGCTGAGCCTGCGCGTTTGGAGCCTGTGCCCCGCAACGGGAGAGGCCACAGCAGTGAGAGGCCCGCGTGCCGCAAAAAAAAAAAAAAAAAAAAAAAAAAGTAGGCATGATTGTGTTCTAATAAAACTTTATTTACAATAATAGGAAGTGGGATAAAGTTGGCCCATGGACAGTAGTGTGTCAACTACTTCAGTAGACCTTCTGTAACTTGTTTACTGCTGTATTCTAGATACATCTAGAAGTGAGTATGGTATATGCAAGATACTCAACAAACACATGGTGAATGAATAGAAAGAGGACAACCCGCCAAGAAGAAATTAAAATCAACAGTAAAATATATAAAATTGTCCAAACGCACATAATGAAAGAAAGGCAAATTAAAATTATGGCATAATATTTTCTTACGCTCAGGTTCACAAGGTTGGTCTGTTTCTTTAGTGATCATTATTAAGTTTGGTTAAGAATATAGCCTCTGCATATCCTCATGTGCTGCTGGTAGGCTTTTTCACTCTTTATCTTTAGTTACATACACAGGGAAAAGTGTAAAAGATAATAGGAGGTTATCTGAATATTCACACTCCCTAGATCACCAGTTCTCAAATTATTTGATCTCATTTTTTAAAATTATTGAGAACCACAAAGAACTTTTGTTTATTAATGTTTATAATGTTTACCACATTTAGAAATTAAAAGAAATATTTCAAATATTTAATTCATTTAAAATAGCAATAATAAACTATGTGTAAACATAAATAACATTTTTATGACAATAACTGCAGTTTTCAAAGCCAAAAAAATTAAAAGAAAGAAAGAAAACAGTATTGAGAAGAGTGGCATTGTTTTACACTTTTGTAAATCTCTTTAATAACTGGCTTAAAAGAAGTCAACTAGATCTTCATATCTGCTTTTGAATTCATTCTGTTGTGGTATTTTGTTGTTGTTGTTGAAGTGTATGAAGAAAATCAATCCTCAAACAATTATGTAGTTGGAAAAGGGAAGTGTATTTTAATAGCCTTTTCTGATAACTGAAAATTCTACTTTGATATTACACCAGAATTCAACAAATGATATTGATAGTTTCTGAAAGCATAGTTGCAGTGTGGAATCTGAAACCATGTCACTGAACTTTTCAGACTCTGTGACATTAAATCCATTCATTAATCGTGCACTTTGAGTGGATCTTTCACTCATGCATGATTTTGTAACATCATGCATTGACCATTTGTAAAATATTGGTTCACCGAGTAGTGTAGATCTTCCTGATGTGGACAAGTTTCTTTTTCTTTTTAGTTTTTTTCCTTGGGGTATAGTTGCTTTATTTTTATTTTTTAAAGATTTAAATTTATTTATTTTTGGCTGCGTCGGATTTTCGTTGCTGTGCGCAGGCTTTCTCTAGTTGCAGTGAACAGGAGCTACTCTTTGTTGCGGTGCGCGGGCTTCTCATCGTGGTGGCTTCTCGTTGCGGAGCATGGGCTCTAGGCATGCGGGCTTCAGTAATTGTGGCACACAGGCTCAGTAGTTGTGGCTCATGAGCTCTAGCGCACAGGCTCAGTAGTTGTGGCGCACGGGCTTAGTTGTTCCACAGCATGTGGGATCTTCCCGGACCAGGGCTCAAACTCGTGTCCCCTGCATTGGCACGCGGATTCTTATCCACTGGGCCACCGGGGAAGTCCCTGGACACATTTCATTTTACAATATTTAAGATTCTGTTATTATACCTCCACTGCTCTCACAAAAGTCTGACGATTAGGCATCTGCCAAGCCCACAGTGGTAGATATGAGTTTTCAAAAATTCTAATTTTCATTTGCCAGCTCTAATTTGGTCATGGGCAACAACCACTGCCAGTTGTTTTCTTTGAAGTGACAGACTCTTCACCCAAGTCTGAATAAACACGATTGGTCTCTCACTCATCCTTTCAAGAAAAATGATGTTTTGTGGAGAAAGCAGGTAGTTCAGTTCACCATTCAGACCATCACACAAGTGCTTTTCCCAGAGACAACAATCATACATGGAACAGAAGTGCTATAGGCATATTTTGTCACTCGGTATTATTTTAAAAGCATTCAAGTGTTGGGATTTAATTAAACGTTAATGCTTCAACAAGGACATGTTTGAGTGAACCTATCTTGTCTCATTTTGTCTGGTGTTTCTGCAAGTGCATGTTGTGAAGAATGCAGTCCCCTACTCACCTGGTTTGTGCTGTCACCACAGTTTTACTCAGCATTGACTGTGCACCATCAGTGCAAATGTCAACACAGGGGAAGAGACAAATCATATCTTAGTATTATTAGGAAAATTATTTTTACCTCGGGGACATCCTGCCAGTAGACTTGGGGCCGCCAGAGGTCCTCAGACCCCCTTTGAGAACTGTGCCCCAGATTTGACAGATGTTAACATTTTACCTTGTTTGCTTCAAACCTGTTTATTAATAAAATAAACGATTATAGATCCAGATAAAATCCCTACACCTCTTCCCCAGTGTTATTTTCCAGAGATCAACCACTGTGTTGAGGTTCGTGTACACTTTCTGCACAAGGTTTTGTACTTCCCCTATGTGTTTAAACACAACAGTGTATTTTTGTGATTCTTTTTAATTTTATTTTGTGATTCTTTTTTAAATAACTTCATTCTGTAGGTATGCTTTTATCAAGATTTGTTCATTCAGTATCATGCCATTTTGGTTTTGAGAGAGGTCTCTGTTGATGTAATCTAGTTCATACGTTTTACCTACTCTGTTATTTTTATCTCTTTGTTCCTGTATTGATGGATACTTAGAGTATCCCCAGCTTTTACTATTATGAATATTCCCTTAAACGAGAGTCCCTTTAGGTTGTATGCCATGACGTGGAATTTCCAGATGTAGAAGCGTGCACATAGTCAGTTTTCCATTTCTCTATTGTTAAGTTTTCTCCAACATGGCTTTACCAATTTACAGCCTAATGTAGTTCTTAACTGGTCCTCTCTATCCAGGAGCGATTTGGCAATGCTTGTCAAACACTTCAAGAGAAGACATAATTTTTGAACCAGAAATTTCAGTTCTAAGAATTGGCCATTAGAAACAAAGGTGTTTTTTTTTTTTTTCACAGAGTAGCTTATTGTATTATTTGTAGAGGGGAAAATCTGGACAACAGCTTCTAGATGTTTAATAATAGGGGATTAGTTACATATATTGTCATATCTTTTCATGGACTATTATTTTATATCCTAATTTTGTTTAATGTTATTTTATATAATTATATTTATCAAAATGGGTGATAGGAGTACAGTTAATTTTTCTTTTCTTTTTTTGTGTGTGTATATTTGTGTTTTTGAGGAAACGTGTTATTACAGAAAGGAAGGAAGGAAAGAAGGAAGGGAGGGAGGGAGGGATGGAGGAAGGAAGGAAGGAAGGGAGGGAGGAAGGATGGATGGGAGGGCTGGCAGACTGTAGGTTAGAGAATAGATCTTGAAACCTCATCCCAAACTAAGTGTCAGGTCAGGCCAAAAAAGTAGAACATTTCCCAAACTTGACACTGCATTGTTGACATTTGAGAGCTTGTTGCAACCCTCAGGGATTTTGATTCGGTGGGACTGAGGATCAAGGGGACTGAAATACATAGACCTCACACCTTAAGAAATACTAATTCAGACACTAACTGATTTGATCAGATGAACCTGTAGTCATGAAAAATAAGGAGTCTTGTCATTTTCAGTATTCAGCAGGCAAAAGAGATGAACAACTTCTGGGGACAGTTCTGGGGGGGCCTCTCTTCCCAGAGGCCTGGAGCTGAAGGCTGGAGCCTTGGTCACCACATCCTGAGAGCCTGCCCCAGCCTTTGCTTTCTCCTCGGTTCTGGCAGCCTGCCCTGAGGCAGACAAGGTCAAGCCTGCAGGTGGTGGCCCCAGGTGTCCATCCTCGTTTCTCTCTCATCCCTCCTTCCTTTGTTCTCTGGCACCTGGGTCGCTTTCTCTGTTGACCAGAGCTTCCCAACTTTGAGCATCAGAATCTTGTCAAGATACATATTCCTGGCCCCCAACCCCAGAGCTTCAGATTCCATAGGCCTGGGGCGGGGCCCAGGAATATGAATTTGTAATAAGCGTCCAAGTGATATTGAAGCTGCTGGCCCTGGGGTGCACCGAGGTCAAGCCAGTCAGGGACTCGGGCTGAACAATCGAATGTTAGTCACTAGAATTCCTATCAGATGCCATTTAGAAATGCAGATGTGGATTGAGATTGACACATAGACACTGTTGATACTATGTATAAAATAGATAACTCATGAGAACCTACTGTATGGCATAGGGAACTCTACTCAATGCTCTGTGGTGACCTAAATGGGAAGGAAATCCAAAAGAGAGGGGATGTATGTGTATGTACAGCTGATTCACTTTGCTGTACAGTAGAAACTAACACAATATTATAAAGCAGCTCTACTCCAATAAAAAATTTTTTAAAAATTAAAAAAAAAATGCAGACGTGGATGCAGTAGTAGTAACAGCATTACTAGTGGTGGTGGTAATAACTAGAAGAAAAATAGCAACTGTGTTAATAGTAAGATTAATAAAGAAATAAAAATAACTAAGAACCATTTTTCTTCCCATGTTTTGACAAAAGTCTTGAACATGGTGTTGCCGGAACAGAGACGAGATTTCCAATGCAAAAGATGTTATGAAATCACGAATTTCAAAAATGTCTCTTTAAGTGCATGTTACATTTTCAGTGAAAGCAAGGTCTTGAAAAACATACCAGACCTTATGATCCAGAAAAAGCTATTTCTTTTCCTCCTGCAGGGTATTATTTATCTTTGGCTAATAGATTCAGCCAAGCCATTTTTATAGCCTCACATGTTATCAAAAGAAAGTGTTTTTATTGCTCAATCTGACTACCCCCTTTCTTAACCTATTGCATTAATCCTGCCTTTGGAAGCCAAGTATAAACTGAAGTCTAGATAAAAGGGATTTTCTTTTAAACCCCATTTGTATTTTTCCTTTTTGTGTTAAATTATGAATACGGTAATTGGCAGTTAATGAGACGTAAGTGCTGTAGCCTCAGACACTTTGGGTTACTCACGTCTCTGTACCATTTTCCTCTGGCCCTCATTTTCCAAACACCAGACCTATAATTATGCCAAAATTTATCCAAGCCAGAAGATATTTTGTTTTTCCTTTTTGCTACCTACAGACCAAAAGTTATGGAGAGCAGACATGCAAAACTAATTTTAACCCCCAGTGAAAATTCTGAGGGGCAGCTCAATAAGATATAATTAAAGGTGTGTGAATCACAGATGTCAGAGATACTGAGACATACAGAAAGCCTCTGATTCAGCTGTTTGGCTGAATGTATCAACCCCATTTTGCAGATGAATTAGCCAAGGCTCCAAAAAAATAAAATAATAGGTGAAGCTGGGAATTTGAACTGGAGGTCTGCCTGACCCTAAAACTTGTGCCTTGTCGAGGGGGGTTAGCAGCTATTTTTTGCTGCTCTGAAGAGCGTTTTTTTTTTTTTTATTGCACCCTACCTTGAACTCTTTTTTTCATAAGCTCTAAAGCTCCATTTATAGTTGATTTGTGCAGTATCTTTCAATGGCCATGCCCTTGCACCAGATATTTTGATATACTAAATTTACACATACACCTGAGTGAGGAAGACACAGGCATTCTGTTTGGTGTAAAAAAAAAAAAAGTCCAGGTCTCATGTTTATGTTGAAAATGTCAATCTTTGTTTCCACTTAAGTGCTGGTCTTTCTAAAAATGTCCCTGACATTGAAGGACATCCAAAAGGCAGTAACTTATTAGAACCTTGGGTTCAGATTACAAATGCATCTGGCTAGCTCTGTGTTAAAGTTCAAATTACCTCAGAATTATTTTAAATATTTGTACAGGAACACTGATTAGTTTCCTAACGTGTTGCCTCATAACCACCCACTAATAACCACCTTGGTCTCCAATTGCTAACTGCAAGGGCTCCAGTGAGCTCTCGGCAAAGCTAATTGCTTCAGTGTTTGGAGCTGTCCTATGATGTCTTGACTCTAGGACTTGAAAGCATTGATTCAGAAAAAGAATTTGAAAACTGACTTTATTCTTTGCACAGAAGAGTTGAAAAGGAAGTTCTGATGAGGTAATGTCCTTCCCTCCCCACCCCTTTTTTTGTAGTTACTATTTCCTGATGATGTACATTTAAACTGGAGACCAGTAGCATGATGTAGGGAAGAGAGTGACCCTGTAGGACTTAGGGTAGCTGGGATTTAGTCCTGGCTCTTTCAGCTCATGACCTTAGACAAGGCATTGAGTTTGGGTGTTGGTTTCCATAAATGAGAAAGTGACACAGGCCATTGCAAAGCTGTGCATTTAGCCAAGAGAAGCTAAACCAGCGCGCAGACAACAGATCCAGGGATGGTTAGGCAGACCCCCACCTCCCTTCTTTCTTACCTTTTGGCAGGACTCGCTTCATGGGCTGCAACCTGGGCAGTGACGCTGGGCCCGCACTCTGCAGGGCTCCGTGCCTGGTCCCGAGCTTTACTGTCACTGTCTTGAAAGTCTTACTAATTTTTGAACAAGGGCCCTGCATTTTCATTTTGCTCTGGACCAGACCAATCATGTCTCTGGTCCTGCCTTTCAGTAATACATTTCTTGCCAGTGTGTCTGCCAGCCGAAAGAAGGTGTCATGACCTCAAATTTGCCACCTTTGCCACCATTGTATCATTTGGGTAGACTGGGAGAGTAAAATATTGGCAAAAATATAAATGTGGATTTTTTTGGTTCTTTTCAGTGATCTGAGTTTTTGTGGGGGGGTGTTTGTTTTTCTAAATTTTAAAAAAATTAAATGTAGAATGGAAGTGGAGTCGATTTACAATGTTTCAGGTGTACAGCAAAGTAATTCAGATATATATATATATATATATAAAAAATATATTCTTTTTAGGATTTTTTTCCATTATAGGTTATACCAAGATATTGAGTATAGTTCCCTGTGCTATACAGTAGGTCCTTGTTGTTTATTTATTTTACATGTAATAGTGTGTATGATCTGAGGGTTCTTTTTGTAAGACAAGAATTTATTTTCTATAGAGAGGATGCAATGCTGAATAACTTGGGGTGACTTCTTCAGCAACAGTGACATATATATAGTAACAGAATGAGCCCCAAACTGTCTGGTTTCTTCAGTGACCTCGGCTGAAAGTGGGTACATGTTTAATTTCATAATGCACATTACTCTGCTCACAGGAACAATCTAGCTGTTTAGTACGCTGAAAAATAATTGTTTATGCATGGTCATGTTAAAATTTAGAACTCTGACTCGTAAAACTTTAATGATAAAATTGTAATAACTGATTTTAATACAATTTCTGATTTTTTGTACCCTGAAGTCTATTCTGCCTTGTTATTATGTGGCTTTGGCTTCCTAGTTAATGAAATACATTTAACCCTTTGTGTTCACGGGGTCCTGATCTGAGTTTTTGATTGTCTACATTTTCCTTCTTCCATTTCTCCTTGTCCTAGCTCAATCCCATTTAAAAAAAAAAAAAAAGAGTTAATTACTGATATTTACCACTAAGTATTTTCAGTCCCTCCCCCCAGCATCATTCTCACTGGGGCCATGTAATCAGCTGTAGTACAATGTAGAGGACCCTTGACAGACTGGAGAGGAGGCTTCTTTTCCACCAGCAGCAGCTTTGCTCTGACCAAGTGAGCTTCTCTCCCCTTTGAGGCTAGAACAGCCACCTTGGATAGGAAGAGGTCAATTCTATGTGAAAGTGCATACATACATTCTTGCTGTATGCGCTAAAATGCACATTCATGTGGGGCCGGCTTGACTGTGCACGTTAACACTGATAAAACTGACTCTGTGATTGCGAGGAAATATGCTTTCTTGGTTATTCATTATCGCATGCCAGAGATGAAAGAGCAAAAGAGACAGAGGGAAGTGCTTCTAGGTACCCGCTGGATGTGGTTTGACGTTAGGTGTCTGCTTTCAGAAGCTTGGAGGAGGTCTCTAAGCAACTAAACAGCCAATTGACATATTATATCCCCAATAATAAATGGCTTTGATGGGCCACTCCAGAGTGTGTTAGTTCGAAGCATTGAAAAATGCCAAACCAATCCTCAAATACTTCTTTTTTCTTTTACAAATGCCGTGTTCATAAGCTTCCAAAAGGCTGTCTTTTTGCCCTCAGTCCACAAAGTTTTATTCTATTTACTTAAAACTTGGTAGTAGCTGACTTCTAATTATATTAACAATATCTGAATGTTTTTAACTATTTAGTCTTTTCCCTTCATAAAACTGAATTTAAGTGACCGTTTCTATGTTCTAATTGCTGCCCTGACTTCTGACTTAGAGATTGGAAGGTGTGTCATCTTTTTTTCTTTAAATCACATAAACTGGTGTTTTGATTCACAACCATGCTTAAAAACAGGAAAGAAAGAATTGGTCAGTTTTTAAAGGGAATGCAGTTGGTCACTCAACAACGTTTTCTATCTGGTATTGATAACCAGCAAAGCAATAGTCCCAGCTTCCGTTTTTGGGTCCCTTGTATCCTATGCATTGAATTGTTCCCACAGTGAATCAATAGTTTTGAAAGTGTGGAATTTTAGATGAAAAGAACTAAAGTAAAACTCCTCAAGTAATCAGGTAAATGGTTTGGTTCCATGCATTTTATTTCAGAATGAATAAACCTTTTGAGCACTACTTTACAAAGATTCCAAAGTAAGAGCCATGGAAGCTGAAACATACAGTTACTTGTGAAGTGAGAAGAAATCAGAAGTTCAGGTATCCACCCAGTGGGAGCGTAATGTTTCTCCTCTGTGACCTCCAGGAGGGGAGGTCATCCACTCAGCTTCTTCTCATACGTGTTGGTCTCTTCTGTGCAGTGATCTTAAAGGTCTCTGGGTCCTGCCCACAGAGATTCTGATGTAATTGGTCCAGAGCGTAGTCCGGGCGTTGGGATTTGAGAAGTTCCCCCTCCGGTGACTTTAAGAAATTGAGAACCAAGGTCTAGAATGAGGAGTTTTTAAAATATACAATTAAATATATTAAGTATATAATTAAATGTGTAATTAAATGTATATAAACATATTAATATAATATATATAATGAACAGCCTTATTGAGATATAATCACATACTATACTATTCACCCATTTAAAGTGTACAATTCAATGGCTTTTAATATATTCACAGATTTGTACCACCATCACCTCCACCAGTTTTACATTTCCATCATTCCCCACCCCAGAAAAATCCATTAGCAGTCACTCCTCATTTCTTCCCCACCTCCACCCCAGCCATAGGTTAGGCAACCACTAACCTGCTTTCTGTCTCTGTAGATTTGCCTATTCTGGACATTTCACATAAACAGAATCATATAATATGTGGCCTTTTGTGAATGACTTCTTTCATTTAGCATAATGCTTACAAGATTCATACAAATTATACCATGTACGACAGATGAATGGATAAAGAAGATGTGGCACATTTATACAATGGAATATTACTCGGCCATAAAAAGGAATGAAATTGAGTCATTTGTAGTGAGGTGGATGGACCTAGAGTCTGTCATACAGAGTGAAGTAAGTCAGAAAGAGGAAAACAAATACTGTATGCTAACACATATATATGGAATCTAAAAAAAAAAAACAGAACTGGTTCTGAAGAACCTAGGGGCAGGACAGGAATAAAGACACAGACGTAGAGAATGGACTTGAGCACACAGGGAGGGGGAAGGGTAAGCTGGGATGAAGTGAGAGAGTGGCATGGACATATATGCACTACCAAACGTAAAATAGATAGCTAGTGGGAAGCAGCCGCATAGCACAGGGAGATCAGCTCGGTGCTTTGTGACCACCTAGAGGGGTGTGATAGGGAGGGTGGGAGGGAGAGGGAGGAGATATGGGGTATATGTATACATATAGCTGATTCACTTTTGTTATAAAGCAGAAACTAGCACACCATTGTAAAGAAATTATGCTCCAATAAAGATGTTAAAAAAATTCAAAAAAAATCATACCGTGTATCATTATCTCACTCCTTTTTATTGCCGAATAATATTCCATTGCACGGATATACCACATCTTTTTTATCCATTCACCATTTTGTGGGTATTTGGGTTGTTCTATATTTTGGCTATTACGAATAATGCTGCTACAAACCTTTCTGTACACGTTTTTACATGCACATATGTTTTCATTTCTCTTGGGTATATATTTAGGAGTAGAAAGTATGTTTAACTTTTAAGGAACTGTTAGACTGTTTTCCAAAGCAGCTGCACCATTTTCCATTCCCATCAGCAGTGCGTGAGGGTTCCAGTTTCTCCACATCCTCTCTGACACTTACGATGATAGCCAAGAATGGCCAGTTTCTGCATACACAATTCAAACACACATCATTAGGAAATGGGTATGAAATAGTATCTCTTTGTAATTTTGGTTTGTGTTTCCCTCATGGCTAATGATGTTGAGCATCTTTTCATGGGCTTATTGTCCATTTGTATATCTTTGAAGAAATGTCTGTTTAGATCCTTTGCCCATTTTCTAATTGAGTTACTTGTTTTCTCATTTTTGAGTTGTAAAAGTTCTTTATATAGTCTAGATACAAGTTCCTTATAAGAACTATGATCTGCAAATATTTGGCTTATCTTTTCACTTTCTTGAAGGTCACCACGGAAGCACAAAAGTTTTTCATTTTGTTGAAATCAATTTATTTTTGCTCTGTTGCTTGGGCTTTTGGTGTTCTATCCAAAAAGGTTTTGCATACCCCCCAGGTAATAAAAAATTTTCTCCTATACTTTCTTCTAAGAGTTTTACAGTTTTAGCTTTTCCATTTAGGTCTGTAATTCACTTTGAGTTCACTTTTCTATACGGTGTGAGGAAGGGGTCCAACTTCATTCTTTGGATGTGGCTTTCCTAGAATGAATTTTTGAAATAGCCTCCTCACTGATGGTCAGTGAACATCTTGCTGAAAATCAGCTGTGTGATGAACTTCACGGCACATGGGGCATCTTTACGAGAAATGAATCACCAGAGAGTTCCAGCTTCTTTCCGCTCTACCCCAGTGAGCCCATACACCAGGTGAAAGCCTAAAGGCACACCTGGACTACCAGAGAACACTTGTACCCAGTCTCTGGACTGAGGGCTCCCTACTGGGGGGGCACTTAGGAATTAAGGGAAGAGTAATATCAATCATGAAAGGCCTCTGAAGGAGTTGAGTGCACTCTTCTGCACTGTTCCACACGAACCCACTTAAACTACAGTGTGTGACCTCTAGGTCAGGAAGTGCCTGGCTGGATACTATGGTACTATTTGAGGATGCTTCCTTGCCTTGTGCTCTTTCCTGTTTGAATGAAAGAAGGACCCTTCCTGATAATAGTGAGTCAGAAATGATTTCCAGGAGGGTTATGAAAATGTCTTACCTGAAAATGCTTAAGAAAAGAGTAGAGAGGGAAATTCCCTGGTGGTCCAGTGGTTAGGACTCGGTGCTTTCACCATGGTAGCCTGGGTTCAATCCCTGGTCAGGGAACTAAGATCCTTGCAAGCTGCGTAGCATGGCCGAAAAGAAAAAAAAGAAAAAGAAAAAGAAAAGAAAAGAGTAGATAAACCATCCCTCCAGAAGGCCCTTGAATGAAATATTGTCCAAAGTAGAGGGGAGTATCACCCATCCCCAAAGCTCCGTGCTGCTAGGTGGGTGACAGGTAGGAATAAGAACAATTCCACCAACAAATAGGGAAACCGCCGACAGTCAAGCCACTAGACTGTGAGCCCAAGTTTAGGAAGGAGTCAAGTTCCTTCTGTCTTTTCAGCTCCACAAGTATTGATTCTTGGGCACAGAGGTTCATCTTCCACAAACAGCCTCTCTGTGGTTGTTTAGGAAGGGAACATACATGACCAGAGTCTTACTTCGTACTTACTGCTAAGCCTTAGGTGGGCACATTAATGTGTGCTTTGGGGGACTGTGTTAAAACTTCCATCGCTTCCCATAAATTCCCCTGGGAAATCCCATTTTATCCCAAGAAGGCAGCAGGGATTCACATAGACCTGGGTCCAAATTTTCACACAATCTGGGTCATTTTCAGTGAGCTATTTAAATTCTTTGAGCCTCATTCTCCTCTTCAAATTATAGGAATATAAAAAATATTTATTCATGGTCATCATTGGATAAACTGAGATAACAAATTTAAAATCCCTGGCCCAAGTTGTGAGTTATATATATTTTATTCCTTTCTCCCTTTCAGTACCAAAGAGAGGGTGGGCCCTCAGTTTCAAAACTCGCATTTTGGGCCTTCAATCCAAAGAATTACAAGGACCTTTAGTGAAAATGGAAGTTGGATTTATGCTTGGACACGTCAGATCCCTCTCCTTTATCGTTCTGTTCCTTCAGTGGTCTTAAAGCCCTTGGCAGGCTATAGGACCTCACTTCATGGGGTCTTCCTGCCACCCTAAGAAAAACACTACTACTGTCCATGACTTTGGTGACCCATCTGCATTCCAGAGAACTACCCAGTGGTTTAAAACAGCAGGTATTTATTTTCTTTGGTCTGAATATGCGAAGATGAAATGCAACTGCCTTTTTTCAGAAAAGCTTTCTTGGTCTATGTCATTTGGTTAGGTTAAGTGCTGGGATGTATTATGACCTTGTCTGTGTACTAACCTTCACCCAGTGACCCCAGAGATTGTTTATGCAGATATTTGTTGGCCACAAAGCTGAAACTAAGCCTGAGTTTCCCTAAGATGCTTTTTTGGGGGGTTCATTGTTCAGCAGGAATATTTGTTTGTCAGTAAGAAGGAGCATTTATCATGGCAAGTGTGTGAGGCTCTGTACAGAAGAAATTACTCTAAGGAGGCATGAGGTATGGCTTGGTTCTTCAAGTAACCTTGGGTGTTTAATCCTCTCAAGTATTTCCATTGCCTTTGCGTGATATGGAGGTCCTGATCTTTTCTTCCATGGGCCTCCCTGTTACGTCCTAAAGGTCATCTGTAAGATACCAGGCCTGAAGGATTTCACTCCAAGAACAACATACACATTCAAGTGGTGGTGTCTCTCTTATTTGTATTCCTGAACCAGAATTCAGTCCCGTTGGTCTCTGGAAAAAACTCAGACGTTTCTCTAATGACAATGTGTCAAAAATTGGGAACAATGAATTTAAGAACTAGGAATGAGTAAGCATCCGAAGAAACAGTAATTCAATAAGGAATTTGGCATTTATCTTCATTAGGCTACATTAGCATATATGTCCTTTCTTAAAGCTCTGTGGGTATAAGTAGAGATATTTTGAAAAAGTAGAATAAACTACTTATTTTTCAAATCAAGAGAAATCAGAGGTATATATAAATTCCCAGAAGTACATGTTCCAAACCTCTGAAAATCCTTTCTGGAATTTGGCCTGGTATATATAAATCTAGACGTGTGAGTACAAATGTTACTCATGTAACTATATATGTGTCAAGCCCAAACTATTTGATTTTGCAGTGCAGTCAGTTATAACTTAAGACATTTAAATGCACTCTCTGTTTCTACTGGAGTTCAGTGCATCCCCCTGAAAAATGTAGGACTTTGCTTTATAACAGGAGAAAAGCCACGGAGAGTTATTTGAGGATGATTTATAGTCGAATATAACTTTAACTTTTTTAGGTGGAGAAATCCACCGTGTTACTTTAGATTAATTTTAGAATTTTCATCTGGAAAACAAATTAGCCAAACCCTTAATAATTCAACAAAATAAAATACTACATATTTTTCCAAGACTTGGAAGAAATAAAATGGGGATTCTCAGTTTAAATAAAACCTTATGTGTGGTTGTAAGAATCAAATGAAAAGATGCACATAAAAGCACTTTGGAAATGGCAACATACTCAAGCAGGGTACCAGGAGGGTTCTGAGAGCCTTGTGGTAAGGAGTCTGGCTTTGGAACCATGTGTCTCAATTCCAGCGTGACTGCTCATGTGTGAGTTACTTAGTCTCTATGTGTCCCAGTCTCCACATCTGTAACATAGGGATCACAGTAATTCCCATCAGCACATGTAAAATTCTCAGGGTAAAGCCTGGCATATAGAAAGTGCTCAACTAATGTTGGTAATGATAGTGATAATGAGGATGATGCAAATGTATTGGGGGAAAATGAGAGGACAAGAAGAAGTAGTATCTGTTTTTGAAAATGGGAGATAGACCAGCTGACCCCAACTGTTTATAAAGGAGTAAACAGGATACTAGAAGCAAATTAGGTTTGGAATTAGAACAGAAAGGGATACCCAGTTCATAAATATATTCCAAGTTGAGATAATTGTCTTTCTTGGTACTGGTAGAAATATCATTAGCAGCATTTAAAATAGTTAAAACATGAAATATTTTGAGCAATCATTGCACATTTACTATGGAGCCATTAAGTTGCAGTTTCAAAACACAGGAAGGGGGACTTCCTTGGCGGTCCAGTGGTTAAGACTCCGTGCTTCCACTGCAGGGGGCACGGGTTCAATCCCTGGTTGGGGAACTAAAATCCCGCAAGCCGTGCGGCCAAAAAAAAAAAAGAAAGAAAAAAAAAACATAGTAAGGAATTATGAGATGATGACTTGGGATAATAAACCCTTTTATTGTCACGTATATGGGCTGACAGCCTTATTCCAGAATGGTAGGCAACACAGCCTGACTCCAAGGAGAGAGGGACATCTTTCTTTTCCAAAGCTGAACTCTAGTTATTCTTTATGCCTTTGACCATATTTTGCCCCCCATTTTCTAAAACAGTGGCTAAATATTCCCTACGGGAAAGCCAGAGCCACCTGGGCTTTACCTTCCCGTGCCTATGTCATAGCAAAATATAACATGGAGAGCAGCTGCATCACTCTCCAAAGAAGCTTCCCAAGGCCAAGCAGCTCTGCCCACTCACCTGCCCCTCCCCTTGCTCCACTGCCGCCTCTGCCTGGCTGGACAACGCACCTGGACTCTGCCTGGGACGCCCCGTCTCTCCTTGCTGCCAGAGGGGCCGTTTCACAGGCTGGGTGAAACGGCCCCTGAACAGATTCAGCTCTGCTTCTCCACCAGCTGAGGGAAATGGCCTGCAGGGCTATCTCAGATCTGCCAGAATTATTCCAGCAATGCTTGGCAAGAGCCCAGGCTGTTAGTTCTTCATGCTAAAAATGGAGAATCGGGGCCAATATTCGTACTAGGATGGTCTTAATTCCAAGAGTTTAAAAATAATATATATATATATACAATACATATATATACATATTACATATATATATGTAATATGTATATATATGTATTGTATATATATATTCAGGGAAAGGATTGGGAGGCAGCTGGGCAGCCAGGCTGAGAGGCTGGATGAAAACAGAGCAGCTGTGTTGGTCTTAAGCCCTAGCTGGCTGCGTAACCCTTGATTTCTTTGAACTCTAGGCCCGAGGATGCGGGGCCATAAAACAGAGCTAACAAGTGCTGAACTATCTGATTTCTCATGAGTCATGAAGAGTAGAGTTGATTGTTAAGAAGTTTGCAAATGGATGTTATTGCAGAAATGCTTATAGTAATAAAAGGCTCATTATAGCACTTCCCCAGGTTCTGGGACTACTGTAAAGGGGAAGATAGCACACTCAAGACCCAGCACATCCATCAGAGAGCTGGCGGCATATCTACCAAAGTAAATACTCTGTTATATATGGTGATATTGCATCTGCTGACCGGCGTAATAAGTCTTGCTGGACAGCAGCTTCAGTTTAAGATAAGCAGAGCAAGCCTGGGAGTATTTTAAAGCCCTTTATGCATAGGTATATATACCTAAAGTAGGTTTCAGCCAGAGAGTAGAGGGGGCATCTCATGCCTCTTGGTATCTTCCTGGTGTCTTATGATTAATAAAAGTCCTAGCATTCTGCCTGGCACATAGTAACTGACTGAGAAATCATCAGCTCTGTCCCTGCCCCCTAGCATTTTGTCATCAGCGGGAGACGGCTTGGCAGACGGGCCATGGGGAGAATTGAGTGCCAAGAGCACACAGTCTAAACAAAATCAGGGGGACTTCCCCAGCGGTCCAGTGGTTAAGACTTTGCCTTCCATTGCAAGGGGTGCGGGTTCGATCCCTGGTCAGGGAGCTAAGATCCCACATGCCACGAGGCCAAAAAACCAAAACATAAAACAGAAGCAATAGTGTAACAAATTCAATAAAGACTTAAAAAAAAAAAACATGCATTACATTAAATAAATAAATAAACAAAATCAGTGGGTTTGGTAGACAGATGCAGCCTGGGGATGCTATCTCTAGTTCCTCCTTCCAACCAGATTGTCACCTCTGTGGCACACCTACGAAGACAGTTTTGAACTCTCATTGGTTACCTTTTATTCAGTGAGAGCTACAAAAGTACCAGTAGACCCAACTGCGTCTCTTACGGACACTCTAAGACGGTGATTCCCTTTAGTGAGCGCCGCTGAACAGAGTCCTACTTGTTGAGTATTGCTTACTGCGGCAGCGCGTTTTAGAAACACCACCAAAAGCCTTTAATCCTCTCTCCGTTGAATGTATCTTTGGGGTTGTTTTGGTTGTTAAAACCCACCTTTTGGCAGAGAGTGGAGTGAGCCAGGAAAAGGGAGTTGAGGTAGGAAACAGGGTGTAGAAAGTTCCTTAGAAAAACCCTGGGCCCTGTGTTACACCTTGCATTCCATTAGAGAACCACGGGGTAGAAACAAAGCACAAATCTGGCTGAGCACCTGAAAGGCAAGTTTCAGCAAGAGCGAATTTTTAACAGCTTCAAAGAGGGGGGTAAAATGAAATTCTGACAACCTTAACGACACTTCTTTCTTAAAGCATTGCTATAACAATAAAAGGTGAAATGTCAACAGTCACGTACTATTCTGTCTAACAATAGTTGATAATTTCTCCTCCGTGGGAGCGCTTGCCCTTGTGTAGTTTCAAGTCTGTATTTTGACGGGCTGCCCAAGGACAGCAATTACTTAAGCCCTTTACCTGCACTTGGGCAGCACAGCCAGGACCTGTTCGGCACTGCTGAGTCCTCCAGGGTTTTGCTCTTGGTGACTTCGGCCAAGCAAATGAGTCCTATGATATGGGCTACCTACTGCCTCTGACTTTTAAACCACTCCAATTACCTGGATTCATCTCTGAGCCTTGGAACCACACAAATGGCCACGCCTTCGGAAAAGGAGAGCCCAACCTCTTTCTCTGTGTCCAGAAAACATCTTCCTGCATCCAAATGTCACACAGGGTCTCCCTCAGAATATACTAGAAGCGTAGGCTCTGCTCATGGTTAGCACAGGTGGTGAAGAGGGTCTTCTACTTAATTTTGTTCGCTTACCAAGCATGCTTGGAATAGCTGACCTATTCACCCACCTAGCACATCTGCTGGGGGAGAGCTACCGAGATGGCTACCATACAGACCCAGCCAGCAGAAAGCTTACCTTCTGTGGGAAAAGTCAGATGATAGGAGTTATTGAGGGAAACAAGCTGAGCAGGGAAGTAGCCTGCCTCGAAGTTAGAAACTGAAATATCAGAATCACAACTCCCGTGTCCTCAGGGCTGGGCAGCTCAAAGAAATGAACGAAGGGCACTGGAAGGACATGGGGGTGGGCTGCACAGGCACCATCCTGTGGAACACCATCCCTCAGCTCCAGCTCTCAGTGCCACATGCCAGCGCTGGCCCATCATTGCCAAGCTTTCGGCCTTTTCAAAAGAATCTTTTTCATGTTGGTAAGTTCACAATTTTTAACCCCTGAAAAGTCAACACCAAACTTTCTAGAGACCAAACTCGGCTCATTGGCTAGTAGTTCTTTTTCTCTGAGTTATGGTATGTGCTGTCATCACATTCTCTCCCACCTTCATTGTCTTTGGCTGTCACAGGTTAGGTTCTGGGAAGCAGATTCGGAGACAGAGTTTATCCAGGAGGCCAGTTAATTGGGGTGGGGTAGGGTGGGCGGTGTTCTCGAGATTAAGACCTCTAGTAGGAAAGAGAAGGAAAAAGCTTTGGATGGAGAGAAGTTGAGCTGCAATGCAGTCTCAGTGGAGGTCTCCTTCAAGGAGGACAGAACCCGGGATGGCCTTGCAGAGCTGCTCCAGGTTGGAAGATGGGGCCAGGCCTTTATACACTGCATAGACCAGTCACTGGATGTGGGTTGCTTTGGGAAGGGGCATGACTTTGAGGCATGAGGTTCTCTTCAGCTAAAGGAATATCATAATATCCGATAGCTCTCCCAGAAGCTGGGGAACCAGGCCTTCCTCCCTGCAGGGGGATCCGGGTGGTACATCACAGCATCCATGACAGTGGTAGATAGACTTTTCTCCATGTCTAGTGTTGCTTCTGCAAACAAGGTCTCCATCATCTTTGACCCGGTCTGATATCATGCCTTAGAGAAGAGATGCTCTCATGTTCATTGCTTTTCCCTTCAGTCCCATCCTTTCTCTGAACCTGTTTCCCTCCCTACTTCTGGCTGGCCTGCCTGCTTCCCATAGAGGCTATTGGAACAGCATTCCTAAATCCCCTGAGGAATTCCTAGGCCCTTGATCCAACCCCAGAGCTGCACTACTGAGGCCTATAGTACGTATTGGGGACATTTGTAAGCATAGAGGTTCAGTCTAAGTATATGGAGACGGAATAGGATGACTCGCTCATTTTTTTGACACTCGCCTTTTGACGGTCTACTATGTGCCACGCGTCGAGCTGTTCACCTTGAACGCAACGTGATCCTTGTATGCAAGAGACTTGGGTTTTATTTGGCAGTGCAGGTACATAAGCAGACAAATACAGTGGTGGGGGCCCTCATCAGGGTGATCACGAGTGTTACCTTGGAAGGCCACTTGGATTAGAGACCATCACAATCTTGGTGAAAAACAATTCACTGAGGCAATGCCGATTGGGCCGGAGAGGGTCAGGTTATAAAATGTGTCAAGGAGGTAGAGTCTGCAAGACCCAGGGGATACTAGCACATGTGAAGAGTGGGGAAGTGAGGACCCTAACATGCTGTCCAGGTTGCAGACCTACGTGGTCGTAGATTGGGAAGGTGTGAATGAATGATGGGATAACTGAGGAGAAAATGAAGACCTAAACATACGCGGCTGATAATTAAGGTGTCGTTTAGTACTTAATAACTGTTTATGGAATGTGTTCCTCCCTGTGAAATAAGGCAGGCAGTCATTAATAACTCTCATATATGGTCATTTTTTGATAAATGTAATTAGAGGCATGGCCAGTGTCCTATGGAAGGACAAGGGAGAGGAAGGCTTTAATTTCAGTTGATGAAATAAGAAACTCTTCTTGAAGTTGATAATAATGATTAGGATAATGATATCAGCGGAAATAATAGCTTCTCTGGATGCTTGTTCAGTATGAGAGTTGTGTTAAGTACTTTCTCATGTCTGTCTCGTTTTCACTCAATTCATCCTCTCCACAGTCCTGCAATATAGATACTGTATCGTCATCCTCTCGGTATAGAGAAGAGGAAACTAAGGATCTCAGAAACATTAAGCAATTTGCCCAAGAGTGGATGCCAAGAAAGCGGTGGCCCTGGGATTTGAAGCCAGGTTGTCTGAAGCCAAAGTCTGGTGTCTTATCACAGATTCATACTATCTCCTGCTTGAAACTGATCTGGAAATAAACACGGGAGAGGGGAGCTTTCAAACTGAAGTAACTGGTCTTTCAAAGATAGGATGCAATTTTGCGTCTGGGGGTAAGTGCAGGAGGTTTGACCAAATGTGAGGTACAGAAGTGGGAGCATGATTTGAAGGTTAAGTTTGTGAAATTAGATGACTGTCTCTTCATAGATGGCTTTAAATGCTGAGCTTAGGAGCTAGGGTTTTATTCTATGTGAAGTGGGGGACCAAAGAGGGATGTGAGCAAGGATGTGGTAAGGGCTGCACTGTGAACAATAATAACTCTGTTTGGGAAGGGGGGCTCGATAAATGGAGACACTGGAGGTGGGTGAATATACAGAAGGAGGAGAAAGGAGCCCCTGAATGTTGGCGAGGCTCTTTGTCAGCAGGACGAGGACAGGGCAAGTGGAAGGAAATGGAAGAGAGAGGCTTTACTGGAGGAGGGAAGGAAAGGATTTAGTCATGGCATCGACTCAGGTTTTGAGTTTGTGATCTTGGGCCCATGGGATGCAGATAAAGCTGGATGCAGAGAGAACATGTGTGCAGTTTCAGGTTGTGAGAATGGAGGTCTGGGCCTTGGGAGAGGCTCTGTCTAGAAGTCTCGGGAACCTGCACGTAGAGGGTTCGACAGACGCTGGGGTTTGGATGGCGAGGGTTTGTGGTTATTGAAGAAAAGGCATCTAGGCTGAGAAGTCTGAAAGTAGACATTGAAAGAGAGGTTCCAGCCCTTCCAGTGCATACAGATCGTGTGTGTGTGTGCACGCGCATGTGCAAATCGTAGTGTATTTTATTGTTTTCTGGGAATTCTTTAATAATTTGGGTGCTCCCCTAGATACCAGTGGGAATGTCAAAGCCAAGACTGAAAAGAAATTTCTGTTGCAGAAATTTTCACCTTAGTTGATTCTCCCAAGTAGCAGGCTGGTCGTCAGTTGTCTTTTTCTGATTATTCATAAAAATTCAGCATTTCAAATTACATTCTCATTCTCCAGCAGATGGGGCCCCATCTTTAGGACATCTGCAGAAAACCATTTATGATAGAATTCTTGTCATACCATAAAATTCTTATTAGACCTTAGAAATGACAATCAGGTTGTGTCATGTTTCTTGCTAAAGATTACTCTCGCCTAGCCTTCCAGAAAACAGTTGTACCTTTACTTAAATTCTATTTTGATTGAGGTATTACATTCTCACAGCGCACAAATCACAAATGTATGGCTGATGAATTTCTACCTGTGTATATGTGTGTGGAACCACTGGCATACCACCAGGCAGCTCAAGTGATGGAACATCAGCACCTGGAAGGCTCCCTCCGTCATGCACTCCTTAAAGGTGACCTCTATTCTGACCACTATGACATTGGCCAGGGACACATGGGTTTTAAGTGCAATGCTTACGTAGCAGTGAATTCTGAAATGTGTTTATTTGCATGTGCTAGGAAATACTCTTGACTTCTTTCCAGAGGTCACTTGTACAAGAGGAACTCTTACCATTCGAGTGACTAATCCTGAGGCTTTTGCAATCAGAAGTGGCACACTCTACTTATACCAAGGGTGGAAATTGTACTCAGGGTGAATGATTTTATGGACTTCTGCCCTCTAAGGGAGGTCCGAAGTTCTCACCATATTCACAGAATCGAATCTCTCCTAAATTTTCCCCTCCTCTCACCATCCCGCACACCCAAGGGTTCTAGTTGGTGTTATCTTTTTTCTTTTCTTTTTTTCAATTTTATGGAAGTCTAGTTGATTTACAAGGTTGTGTTAATCACTGCTGTACAGCAAAGTCATTCAGGTATACATATATATACCTTCTTTTTTAAAATATTTTTTTCCATTATGGTTTATCATAGGATACTGAATATAGTTCTCTGTGCTATAACAACAGTGGGACCTTGTTGTTTATCCATTCTATATACAATAGTTTGCATCTGCTAATCCCAACCTCCCACTCCAGCCCTCCCCCAACCCCCTCCCCCTTGGCAACCACCAGTCTGTTCTCTATGTCCATGATTCTGTTTCTGTTTTATAGATAGGTTCATTTGTGTCATATTTTAGATTCCACATGTAAGTGATATCATATCGTATTTGTCTTTCTCTGTCTGACTTACTTCACTCAGTATGATAATCTCTAATTGCATCCATGTTGCTGCAAATGGCATTATTTTGTTCTTTTTTATGGCTGAGTAGTATTCCATTGTATATATGTACCACATCTTCTTTATCCATTCATCTGTCAATGGACATTTAGGTTGTTTCCATGTCTTGGCTATTGTGAATAGTGCCTCTATGAGCATAAGGGTGCGTGTATCTTTTTGAATTCGAGTTTTGTCCAGATATATGCCCAGGAGTGGGATTCCAGGATCACATGGCCACTCTAATTTTCATTTTCTGAGGAACCTCCATACTGTTTTCTGCAGTGGCTACACCAACTTACATTCTCTAGTGAGTGTTATCTGAATGAGATTTCTTTATAATTATATTAATCAATTTATATTATATGAGTAATACTTTATAATACTTCATCTTCTCCTAATCATTCTTATGTCCCACTCCAGAAGTTCGCAGAGTTCTTACAGTTTCCAACACATAAGAGCACAGAATTCAATAAATGACCAGGCAAAATCATCCCTCTTATTGAACGATTCGGGAAACCTGAAAACAATACAGAATGGTCTTGTTTACTTTCTGCTCCCTAGGGCTCCTTCCATAGGTTGATCTATGATTGTGCTCTATGATTGTGCTGTAAGTCCAAACTTGCCCCTGTTTAGAAACCAAGATGAAAAGGTTGAGGCACATTTCTTCAACAAACTCTGATGAATGAAGGGGTGATTGGTGGTCACATATTAAGGTTGCAAGACTTGATGTGGGGGCTTCCCTGGTGGTGCAGTGGTTGAGAGTCCGCCTGCCGATGCAGGGGACGTTGGTTCGTGCCCCAGTCCGGGAAGATCCTACTTGCCGCGGAGAGGCTGGGCCCGTGAGCCATGGCCGCTGAGCCTGCGCGTCCGGAACCTGTGCTCCGCAACGGGAGAGGCCACAACAGTGAGAGGCCCACGTACAGAAAAAAAAAAAAGACTTGATGTGGCCCAGACTGCTGGTGCTGCTGAGACAATTCTACAGACTAAACCAACATCAGAGAGAGACTAGCAGTAGTTAAGTAGAAACAGAGACCAAGAAAGATCTCTTTGGTTATTAATTTCAAAAATTTTTCCCCTGGTTGTTGAGAGTATGCCTTTTTGAATCGTTGTAGGAGCTGGTAGTTCCATCAGGAGAAGATGCTCTAAGGTGAATTGGGTTAAAGAGATTTCTTTATTCATTAATCAAAGTCAAGAGAATCTTGTTTCCTCCACATTGTTCCTTTCTGTGAAAGGACAATGGCAATGGGACTGAATTCCCCATCTTTCTTTAATGAGAAAAAAATGTGTGTTTGCATGAGTATACACCTTTCTTTAATGAGAAAAAAACCTAGCACCTTTCTTTAACGAGAAAAAAATGTGTGTTTGCCTGAGTATACAAACACACATAAGAATGCTTGTGAGAACTGTTTATTCTACACTTAAAATAGACCTGAATTGAGTTGGCAAGAAAAGAGAATTGTGTTAATAAGAAGGTTTGTCAAAGTTACAATTATAGTCCTAGTGACAACATATTAAGAAACTATTTAATTACCCACGTTGACTGAAGGAAAAATTTTTAAGGTACACTTGATCTCATGTCATCAACAAGAAAGTAATAGTTATGTTATGGTAATTTTTTTATTCCATGTACCTAGTAAAAATGTAAACAAATGCAAATATTTAAAAGAAAAAGTGAATCTTTTTACTTTTCACTCCCATCTATTCCCTCAGCCCCAATCCCTAGATTATAGCCATAGCTAATAGTTTCTTCCAGATATTTTTAATGCAAGTACAGAATGGAAGGATGGAAGGATGGATGGACGATGGTTGGATGGATGGGTGGATGGATGGATGGCTATATAGACTGAAATGCATACTTATTTATTTCATTTCTAAGTCACCTACCTTGTTGAGGATTCAATGACGAGCAAAAATAGATACGCCGTCAACTTTCCTAGAGATTATAGTCTAGCAGAGGAAAATAGGTATTAATCACACATAGGTAAATGTATAATTATAAATTAAATGCAACCAAAAAGGAGCATGTGAGTTTCTCTGAGGAAGTGACAATGGGGCTGAAATCTGAGGGAAGAATGGAAAACTGAGTTAGATTAGAGGGAAATGTTCCAGAGAGAGACAAAGGTATGTTCAAGTCTATGTGCCAGGAGCACCAGAGCCTGTTCAGAGTGGCTAAAGTTAGACTGAGCAAGCGTGGGGAGAAGTACCTAGTTGGACTCCAGTTAGGAGGCTATTGCACAGCGTAAGGGAAGGAACAAAGGCAACTTGGACTAGCACATCGCTGAAGAAAAATGGAAGCATTTCATGGTATTTTGGAAACTAAATTCCACATGATTTAGCGATGGATTGGATGTAGATGGTAAGGAAGGAAGCAAGAAACAGATACTCTTTGTTTGTTGGTTTATATACGTGGAATTATCCTACAGTCATTGTTCTGACTCTGCATTTTTTCTCTTAATAATATGTTTTGGAGAGTCCTCTACCACCCCTCTCCCCCCACCCCCAGTTTCAGTAACGTCTTTTAAATAGGCACACTATATTTCATGATGCAAATGTGTCATAATTCTTTTCACGAGTACCTCATTGCTAAACAGAGATTGCTTTTGTTTTTTGTTTTTGTTTTAATTTGGGGGGAGGTATTTCAAACAATAGTACAATTTAAAATAACATACTGTACATTTGTGTTTGCAGACTTAGGCAAATATGATGTGCTAAATTCCCACCAGGGTAATTGTTGGGTTAGAAAATGGTACACTTAATATTTAATAGATATTTTCAAATTGCTCTAAAACAAGTTTACAGCATTTTATACCATCACCAGTAATTTGTGAGACTGTGTGGTTCCACATACCATCAACAACTTTAACAAAGTTTTTGAGTTTTGCCAGTCTGATCAGTACTAAATCTCTTTGTGATTTGTCTTCCTTTAAAATAAGTTTGAGTGTATGTGTATGTGTGCATGTGTGTGTGTGTTGGCCACTAGTACTTATTTTTAGTGTGACCAGCCTTGTTCATAATATTCATGCATCTGTCTAACGATATTTTTCTTTATTTTAAAAAATTTTTTATTGAGAACATAAGTTTCTTGTCTAACAAATAGATAAAAAGAATTCAAATATATAATCATCACCGTAGATGCCACAGATACCAAAAAGGCATTTAACAAAATTTATCAACTATTTTCCCCCTGATTAATAGCTCTCCAGAAGTGGTGTTCTGGTCTTTATTTTGTATTCTGAGTTCTACTGTCTCTCTTTTCTGTTCTTTCTTCTATCTTTGCATCTCATCTTTGATTCATTCTTTCATCAAATTCATCATTTTAATGTCTTCTATGATGCAGAGTATTCATTATAGAATTTTTCTTCTGTTTCTCAAGGCTCTTTTTCTAGAATGTATCTTTCATCAGTCTCTATTTGATACCTTTCTCTCTCCCTCCCTCTTTCCTTCTCTCTTTTATTTCCTCTATGTTTTCTGGTTTTTGCATAGTTGCTATGCCATTGGTTTTCGTGTTTCTCATATTCATGTGGGACATGCTAGCTAGACCATCTCTTTTCCCAAATGTTGTATCCATGAACCACATGTATCATCCCATCTGCTCTGAGACCTGTTTATATTCTCTTAGAACTTAAGTTTGAAGCCTGGGTATTACTAGGATTTTACTTTTGCTTGAAGGCAGAGAAAAGGATTCAGCTGGGAGACATGGAGCTGTAACAGTTGATGAATTTGGGCTCTATTCTTTGTTCTGCAGCTTTATTTAGCATTTCATACTGTTGTATTTTTTAAGAAGGGACATAGTCTAGTCCTAACAGTGGGAACCCTTGGGTGCAGACTATGCTGTAATTTGGAAAGAGTTTTTGGAGCTTTTGATTTTGACAGAGACATGCACTTACTTCCCCAGCTTCAGCTCCCCCTTCCAAAGAGTCATTCTCACTTTAGGTGAGTCACTATCATGGTGGTGAGTCAAGACTCCTACTCTTAAAGCTTATTCTGTAAAAATATTGTGCCTACACTGCCTATTGACCCCTCAGAGTGCTGCCCTCTGAACCCTGGGGCATTTGTGAGATTTCCCCAAAATTTGTTCAAGTCTCCCAGAACTGCTTTCTTCTCTTAGAGTTGCTTTGGAATTAAAGAGTAATTGCTTTGGGGTCTCTACACTGTTGTATCTCTCATTCCTTGATCACCATCTTTAACATATTGTTTTGCTAGATTGTATTTCTTCCTTTGTTTGAATGTTGTTGTTGTTTAATGTTTGAAATTTTTATTCCTTTTACTAAATTTGGAAAAAGGGAATTCTGGTTGTGTGACAATGGATACATCTTTTAGCCTTTAGAGTTCAAAAGTTTTATCTGCAAAATGGGAACAAGGAATTGCTACCCTATCTGCTTTGGGGGGTCAAATTAGATAATGTATTAGAAAGCACTTTGTGATAAGCAACCTAACATTACACCACAGGGAACTAAAAAGGAAACAAATTAAGCCCAAAGTTAGCAAAAGGAAAGAAATAATTAAGATGAGAGCAAAACTAAATGAGATAGAGCATAGGAAAGCAGTAGAAAATATTTTTTAAAAAGCTAAGAGGTGGTTTTTTGAAAAGATTTTTTTTAAAAACTGACAAACCTTTAGCTAGACTACCAAGAAAAAAAAGAGAGAGAACTCAAATAAGTAACAATTATAAATGAAAGCAGAGACATTACAACAGATACCACAGAAATATAAAGAATCATAAGAGACTACCGTGAACAATTATAAATTAACAAATGGGACACCTAGAACAAATGGATGCATTCTTAGAAATATATAACCTACCAAGACTAGATTATGAAGAAATAGAAAATCTGAACAGACTAATTATGAGTAAGGAGATTGAATCAGTAATCAAAAACCTCCCAGCAAAGAAAAACCCAGGACCAGATGGTTTCACTGCTGAGTTCTACCTAACACTTAAAGAAGAATTAATGCCAATCCTTTGTAAACTTGTCCAAAAAAAACTGAAGGGAAGGAACACTCCCAAACCCATTTTACAAAGCCAGCATTATCTGAATACCAAAGCCAGATGAGAACACAAGAAAAGAAAACTTCAGACCAATATCCCTGATTAATATAGTTGCAAAAATTCTTGACAAAATATTAGGAAATTTAGTTCAACAGCACATTAAAATGATCATACACCATAATAAGCAGGATTCATCTTGGAATGCAAGAATGTCTCAACATAGGCAAACCCATAAAAATGCTACATCACATTAATAGAATGAAAGATAAATATACAGTCATCTCAATAGATGCAGAAAAAGCATTTGACAAAATTTAACATACTTTCATGATACAGACTGTCAACAAATTAGGTATAGAAGGATTGCACCACAGCATAATAAAGGCCATATATGACAAGCCCACAGCTAACATCATACTCAATGTTGAAAACTGAGAGCTTTTCCTCTAAGATCAGGAACAAGACAAGGGTGCCCACTCTTACCACTCCTATTCAACATAGTACTGGAAGTCCTAGCCAGAGTAATCAGGCAATAAAAAGAAATAAAAGCCATCCAAATAGGAAAGGAAGAAGTAAAATGTGATCTTATACATAGAAACCCTAAAGACTTCATTAAAAATCTGTTAGAATTAATACGCAAGCTCAGTAAAGTGGCAGGATACAAAATCAACATACAAAATCAGTTACTTTTCCATACGCTTACAACAAATGATGTGAAAAAGAAATAAAGAAAACAAGCCCATTCAAGATAGCATCAAAAATAATAAATACTTAGGAATAAATTTAACCAAGGCGATGAAAGATCCATACACTGAAAACTGTAAGACATTGATGAAAGAAATCTAAAATAAATAAATGAAAGATAAATAAATGGAAAGATATTTTGTGTTCATGGATCAGAAGAATTAATATTGTTAAAGTATGCATACTACCAAAGCCATCTATAGATTCAATGAAATTTCTATCAAAATCTCTGTAACATTTTTCACAGCAATAGAAGAAACAATCCTAAACTTTGCATGAAACCACAAAAGACTCCAAATAGTGAAAGCAGTCTTGAGAAAGAAGAACAAAGCTGGAAGCATCACACTTCCTGATTTCAAACTGTTCTACAAAGCTATAGTAATCAGAGCAGTGTGGTACTGGCAAAAAGCAAACATGAAGATCACTGGAACAGAATTGAGAGCCCAGAAATAAACCCACACATATATGGTCAACTAATACTTGACTTCAATAAATGGTGCTGGGAAAACTGGATATCTACATGCAAAAGAATGAAACCAGACCCTACCCTACACCATACACAAAATTAACTAAAAATGGATTAAAGGCTTAAATGTAAGACCAGAAACCATACAAATCGTAGAAGAAAACATTGGGAAAAGACTCCTTGACATTGGTCTTGGCTATGATATTTTGGACATGATACCAAAAGCACAAACAACAAAAGCAAAAATAAATAGGTGGGACTACATCAAGCTAAAAAGCTTCTGCCCAGAAGAAGGAATGATCGGCAAAATTAAAAGGCACTCTACAGAATGGGAGAAAATATTTGCAAATTATATATCAGGTACAGGGTTAATATCCAAAATATACAAGAAACTCATACGACTCAAAGGCAAAAAAAAAAAAAAAAAAAAGGAAAGAAAAGAAAAAGAAAAAAAAAATTCGATTTAAAAATGGGCAAATGACCTGAATACAAGAATACCTCCTTTTATCGTGTTTTGCTGTATTGAGCTTCACAGACATTGCATTTTTTTGTTTTGAAAATTGAATGTTTGAAGCAAACCTGCATCAATTAAGTCTACTGGCACCATTTTTGCAACAGCATTAGTTTTTAATTATGGTGTGTACATTGTTTTTCAGACATAATACTATTGCACACTTAACAGACTATGGTATAGTGGAAACATAACTTTTATATGCACTGGGAAACCAAAACATTTGTGTGACTTGCTTTATTGTGATACTTGCTTTATTGTGGTTGTCTGGAACTGAACCCACAATATCTCCAAGGTGTGTCTGTACACTTTTCCAAAGGGAGTATACAAATGGCAACAGATGTATGAAAAGGTGCTTAATTACACTAATCATCAGGGAAATGCAAATCAAAACCACAGTGATATATCATTTCACATCTGTTATTATGGCTATTATCAAAAAGACAAGAGATAACAAGTGCTGATGAGGATGTGGTAGCAAAGAGAAATCTCCTGCACTGTTGGTGGGAATGTTAATTGGTGCAGCCACGATGGAGAACAGTCTGGATGTTCCTCAAAAAACTAAAAATAGAGCTACCATATGATCCAGCAATTCCATTTCTGGGTATATAGCTAAAGGAAATAAAATCACTGTCTCAAAGAGATATCTGCACCCCAATGTTCATTGCAGCATGATTTATAATAGCCAAACATGGAAACAACCTAAGTGTCTATTGATGGATGAATGGATAAAGAAATGTTATATATAATCTGACCCCTCCCTAACTCTCTGTCTACTCCTACTCTCTTCCAGTTTCCTGCAATTTCACACACACACACACACACACACACACACACACACACACACACACAATGAAATGTTATTCAACCAATAAGAAAGGAGAAAATCCTTCCATTTGTGACAGCACGGATGAAACTTGAGGGTATTATGCTAAGTGAAATTAAGTCCGACAGAGAAAGATAAATACTTTAGGATCTCACTTATATGTGGAATCTAAAAAAAACCAAACTAACTCATAGAAACAAAGAATAGATTGGTGGCTGCCAGGGGCAGGGGTTGGAGGAAAGGGGTGAAGGTGGTCAAAGGGTACAACCTTCCAGTTATAAGAGAAGTAAGTTCTGGGATCTAATGTATGGTGAGTACAGTTAAGAATACTCTTTTGTTTACTTGAAAGTTGCTAAGATAGTAGATCTTTAAAGTTTTCACCACAAAAAAGTAACTATGTAGAGCGATGGATGTGTTAACTAATCTTATTGTGGTTACTTTGTACACTCAGACTTACACAATATGTCAGTTATATCTCAATAAAACTGGAAAATGTAGCAAAAAAAAGATGTTTTTTAAGCTGTAAAGTTCTTTAAAGGTGTAAATTATTCTTACCATTATTTTGTGGGACACACAGAGACAAAAGTAAAGACTAGGATGATATATTCCGAGCACCAAAATGATAGAATGTGTGTTCATACAGTTCAGCATTTAGGGCTGGTATGTAAAGTGAAATGGACCCAAAAGGAATAGGAATTCTGAGACAGGAGTAGGGAGGGTACAAACAAGGAAATGGTGGACGAGGACACCCGGTATGTTTAGAGACCACTGAGTCTCACAAATTCATTGAAATCGCAGGAAACTGGAAAAGAGTAGGGGGAGACAAACGTCGAGAGCTAGGGAGGGGTCAGATTATATAGACCTGACCCAGGAACCAGGAAGTTATTATGAATGTAGGATAAAGTCTGGATTTGACTTGAAAACCTTAGGAGGAAGCTTACACTCGATGTTTAGGGGTGATTCTCTGGCCATGGCATTCAGGAAACAATGAAGATGAGTAGACACTGGATGAGGGCGTTCCATACGAAGGTGAATGTGCATCTGGTGTTTTTCACTCAGACTGTCAGGTGTAAACTTGCTGTCCCAGAGTAGTTACCCATAGGGGCCCCCTTCCCTCCAATGCTGCTTGTGAAGAAATGATGGTAAGAGTTGTCAGGACCTTGACCAAGGTTAAGGAAACGGGCAGGTAAACGAAGGGGCCAGTGGCAGGATATGAAAACAACAACAACAAAAGAATTGGTAGAAATTGATGCACTCAAGTAGGAAGTGGGAATAAAAAGGAGAGTGTGAGAGGTGGGTCCAGATTTTCTGCTAGAGAAACTGGGATCATAGTGGTGACAGTGATTTCAAAAAAGAGATATGGGGGAAACTGGAAATAATATGGAGAACAAAAATGAGTTTGCTGTGGACTGTTGAGCTGTAGGTGTCAGTGAGGCTGCAGACTGATTTACCACTCCTAGACTTGTATGATGGCGTGAAAGAGTTGGTCATCATGTTTATCAGACATTCATGGGCTGTGCCCGGCACTGCGCAGCCAGGCGGACATGAAGTGACATATGGAGCTGTGTCCCAGCACCCTCGTGCCAAACAGGAATCACTTCGTCGTGCTTTCCACTCCTAGACAGAACAAATAAGCGAACACCCCAGCATGTTCTCTTAGAGCTCAAAACCCTTCCCACTTCAAGGTGTCCCTCTTGGCTTCAGACATGGGTCTCTCTTCATGTCAGAGAACATTCTCAAGACTTCTGTCCCGTTGGGGGCTCGACACCTAACAAATAGCAGTTGACCTTCCTTATCTTGCTCGGTTTGTGGCTTTCTGTGGCCTAATTGAACACCTTTCTTGATAAGTTGTAAGAAAAATGAATTACAAAATGCTACCTATAGTTGTAACATTTAGGGTACAGTTATGAAAATGTGCACATGTATGAATGTAGAAATGAACACATAATCGTATGTGTAAAGGTATATGTGTAAATACATGTGCATATGTACACATGTACATGTACATGTGTATACACACGTATGCATCCAAGGCAGTGTTGTGCTTAAATGCACAGGCTTTGGGATTAGGCAGGGCTGTGCACCCCTCGTCTGTAAAGTGGGAATAATACCTGCCTCAAAGAGCTGTTATGAGGTTCAATGAGATGATGATTATAAAATGCTTTCAAATGATTCTGGCATTAAAAGCAGACAAAAAAGACTGGAAAAGATATACTCAATTGTTAAAAAACAGGTACATTTGACTTGCAGAATTTTGATTTATTTTCTTTTTTGGCCACACCGCGTGGCATGCAGGATCTTAGTTCCCTGACCAGAGACCAAACCCGTGCCCCCGTCAGTAGAAGCAAGGAGACTTAACCACTGGACCACCAGGGAAGTCCCTGGTTTCTTCTTTATATGCTTATCTCTTACCTAGAAAAAAGATTTTCTCTGTTATCCATCATAAAAAGACAAATGAAGATAAAACTGATTAAAAAAGTTTTTATTCACGAGTTTTCTAGAATAGCCGTTACCAATAGGGAAAAAATTCAGACATGTTAATTAATGAGTTTTTGAGTTCAAAATTCTCAGTTCGTGTATTTCCTATCCCTGGCACCTTCCTCGTGTCTCTTTGAAGGCCTTTCTCAAGGGTTCCCCTTTGAAAGAAGAAAGGCTTGGTGACCCATTGTACTAGGACCCCTGTCACCCAGCCTTGAAGAAGTGACAGGCCATTAGGTCAGCAGACAGAAACCCAGTATTTTTATAGATTGCTTGGCTTTGTCCTTATTTACCTTTCTGTTTTCTCACTTCTTAAGAACTAACGTTTCCCGGATCACAAGGCTGAAAGATGAGTGGCATTGTCTCTTTTCAAATACGATAGGAATCTCCCACTAAACATATGTTTTCATTACAACAAATCAGAAGCTACCTTTCGATCTAAAGCAAGTGCTTATTCACTATGGGACTTTCAGATCCTAACAAATGCATGGATGACCAACAAATATAATTTCACTACATTTATCCAAATATTTGCACAGTCTTTTCTCCTTTTTTTTCATAACATCAGTCCTAAATCATCGTGTGTAATTTTATGTATTAGTAAGTGGAGATGTTAAGGGATTAGATCAAAATCTTCAAGAGACAGCAGGATTGAAGGAAAACAATAATCCCCTTACCTGATTTAGTCTCTGCTTCGTTCACACTGAGTTCCTCTTGAGCCTATGCTACTGGATGATTGAATTGGTTTAATTCAACCTTGTAAACAAAAGGAGAAAACTTGGTCTAAGAATTAGCAAATGGGGGCATTGGGAGACTATATGAGCTTTTTCTTTACTTGGTCACTGGATTCCTGTATCTCTCATCTTACACCCTTTCTTTGTTGGCTTGAACAAGACACTTTTATAAATCAGCATTAACCTGTTATCTAGCTGACTTTGGAAAGTCCCTTATTTCATAGACTCATGAAATTTTGTAGCTAGAAAGAGCCCTAGAAGGCCTCACTTCTCAGTTTACAGGGCCGGGAGGGCGGGAGGTGGGGAGGTAAGAGATTTGCCCAAGATAATACAGCTCTTTAACAAGGAGCCAGGACTATCCATTTTCAGCTATCAGATGTTGACACTGTCACCAGTAAGTTACATTCTGAGTCACAGTCTGCACGGTCTAGCATACGTGCTACCCTGAACCTCTAAGGCCCTGTCTGAACTGCTATTGCTTAATAATCTAGAATGAGAACACTTCTGAATCCCGCCCTACCAAGTTTGCAACATCCTGTGGATGCAACTAAATCCTAGGGCACAAATGACATCATCATGGCTGCATCTCTGCTTCCTCATCTCTTGACCAAGGTCACTTCACATAGCAGGTGGGATGCCATCAGCACCCCTACTTTCACGTCACACTAGTTGAATGCCCACATTTTCAGGGGATAAGTACCAAAGAGGACTGTCATTGGCCCAACTTGGGTCATGTGTACATCCCAGTGTCCAAAAGGTAGGACATTCTATGTCTCCTGGTCACTTGGCCACTGGTGAGCATGGAGGGCCCTGGCTAAACCAAACAGAGTGTGTTCCTTTATAGGAAGAAGTCCTCGTGCTATATATTTGTGTTCCTGGAAGTAGGAGAAAGACATGCCGGGCAAACAGAAACAACTACTTCAGGTATCGACCACACAGCAGGTGCACTAAAGCTTTTATTTGTTGGAGGCAGTCGTGGATGTGACAATGTGAAAACATTGGCTTTTGTCGTTCTTTAGAGAGGGATGAATTTTTACCTGGCAGGCATTTAGTCTTCTGGCAGAAGACCTGGAGCTAGCCTTGGCTTTAGGCTTTGTTGGGGACAGTCTAGAGTGGTCATTACTTTAGGACTAGAGCTGTCCTTCTAAGGTATTGCATTTTGGGGGTCTTAGCTGAATCTTGGGAGAGTTGAGCAAGGTCTCTTTCCTCTGGCGGGCTGGAAGCCTATCTCCTGGCAGTGTGCAACCTTCAGAAACTCTCCTTACAGAAGAGCTGTTTTGGCTAGACCTTGGCTATGCTCTGCTGGATATTCAGCTAAAAGCTCAAGGGAACCTCTCTGCATATTTCAGGAGTTCTTTCATTCTGCAGCTTCTTCAATACCCTGCCCCACAAGTTCCTGAGGTATCTGCCACCCAGATCTCAGTTTCCTCCACTCAGCTGCTCTCTGCTTGGACTTGCCTTCCCTGAGCTGCAGCACGAAAAGTGCCCCCAGGCAGAAAGCCAAGAGGGCTCATCTCCCGAATGCGCTATCTGTTGTCCAGTGCCTGAAACTGTGGCTTCAAGACTTGGTACAGGTTTTTTTGTTTTTTTTAACATCTTTATTGGAATATAATTGCTTTACATTGTTGTGTTAGTTTCTGCTGTATAACAAAGTGCATCAGCTCTACGTATACATATATCCCCATATCCTCTCCCTCTTGCATCTCCCTCCCACCCTCCCTATCCCGCCCCTCTAGGTGGACACAAAGCACCGAGCTGATCTCCCTGTGCTATGCGGCTGCTTCCCACTAGCTATCTATTTTGCATTTGGTAGTGTATATATGTCCATGCCACTCTCTCACTTCGTCCCAGCTTTCCCTTCCCCCTCCGTGTGTCCTCAAGTCCATTCTCTAGTAGGCCTGTGTCTTTATTCCTTTCCTGCCCCTAAGTTCTTCAGAACCTTTTTTTTTTAGATTCCACATGTATGTGTTAGCATATGGTATTTGTTTTTCTCTTTCTGACTTACTTCACTCTGTATGACAGACTCTAGGTCCATCCACCTCACTACAAATAACTCACTTTTGTTTCTTTTTATGGCTGAGTAATATTCCATTGTATATATGTGCCACATCTTCTTTATCCATTCATCTGTCATTGGATACTTAGGTTGCTTCCATGCCCTGGCTATTGTAAATAGAGCTGCAGTGAACATTGTGGTACATGACTATTTTTGAATTATGGTTTTCTCAGGGTATATGCCCAGTAGTGGGATTGCTAGGTCGTATGGTAATTATATTTTTAGATTTTTAAGGAACCTCCATACTGTTCTCCATAGTGGCTGTATCAATTTACATTCCCACCAACAGTGCAAGAGGGTTCCCTTTTCTCCACACTCTCTCCAGCATTTATTATTTGTACATTTTTTGATGATGGCCATTCTGACTGGCGTGAGGTGATACCTCATTGTAGTTTTGATTGGCATTTCTCTAATGATTAGTGACATTGAGCATCCTTTCATGTGTTTGTTGGCAGTCTGTATATCTTCTTTGGTTGGTCCAGGTTTATCGTTGGTAATATCCATTCATCCCTTAGAGCAGGTGTGATGCTACAACTGAAGCACAAATAGATTTGCTCCATCACCAAGCTTGTCTCTATATGCAAGCCTACTTTATATTCACAGAAAGTTTCCCCAAAACGCTGAGGACAAGTTTAAGCCCCTGTAAATGAGTTATGGGAGCTGGTAACTTAATCTGGGGTCAATCCTTTGTGAAAAGATAATAATTCTTTCCTCATTTATGTACATTTCTATAAATTCTAATATTTATTTATCTCTTTATTTTCTTTTAAGTGGGGATACGATCATCCATTGAAAAAGCTTTGGAATAAGAGAAAGAGAAATGGACTTAGAGTCAGAATATCTGGCTTCAAATTCCAGTGGACCTCAACATCCTTGGGCTTGAGGTTGTCTGTAAAATGGGGGTGAAAATACCAACTTTTTAGACTTGTAATGATAACGTTGAGAATACTTTCCAGACTCTTGTTATTTTCTGTTAATTGTAGTATAGGAGACTAGACAAATTTAGAATTAGGTGACATGGAAACATGTTCTTGAAGTAGCTTTTTTCTTTCTTTTCTGTATAGCTAAATGTAATATTAATAGAATGTTTGAACATAAAGCATTTCAGAGCAACCAAAAAAATTATTATTTAAAAGGAAGACAGCGTATGCCACTTTAAAATATGTCTGTTAGCACTTGGCTTTGCCTTAGAGAAGTTTGCATTTCTTTGCTATTAATCCCTGAGTCATAAAATCTGAGCCTTTGTAAAAGAAAAGTAAAGCAGAGGGAAAAAAAATGTGTGCAAAAGAATTTACGTATTTGAGTTTTGGATCTCTAGTGTTTAACAGTTTCATAATCCAGGTTTATAACTTGTTGAGAACAACAGACTAACTATTTTAAGTACACTAGCTTTGCTAAAGATTAACTTTGTACATGCCTGGCAAATATGGTCAAATTTAAGCTTTGAGGGTAATAGGAATATTTTCCATCACTGCCTGTTTTCTGGATTTTTAGTAAGACACTAACACCCATCCTCTTTGAGTGTGTTAATTTCATCTGCAAAAAATGTGATTTAAACATTGTATCTCAGTGCACAGACTCTTAGAGGAAAGTGGAATAAGTAGGCCTCGAGAAACCAAAACTTCATTTTATCCTCACGTTACTTTTTATATCTGTTTGTATTCATTTTATATTCTCATTGAAATATAGAGAAAAATAAAATATTTAAGAATCCTCATCCTAACATACATAGTCTGACCTAGATTCCACAAATGCTTTAATTCACAGTCATTTTATATGATTTGAAAATTTTATCATTGCTCAATTTCTTTTTAAATCATAGTATCAATCTTAAAGACATTTTATTCCAGCAAGAAGTTATACAACGTTTTATTAATCTTAAAAAGGACATTATAAATGCATACACACATAAGCAAACATATACTGAAACACTTTACACATACATACATACACATTCTTAAATATTATAAGGCATAATAGGAACAAACAATTTTATATATATATTCTGTTTCTACATACTTTTCCATTGTAGCTTCAGGGTGAATAATTGTTTTAAAAACCATGTGCTTTGGTATTAGGTCTATCTTTACCTCTAAGCTTATGATGTTGTCTCAGGAAGTATTTAGCGTTTGAGATTCGTTATGAGCAGACCCGAAATTAATACAGTTTTGTGCAGATTAAATCTATACCATTTGATTGGGCACATCCCCGGTGTCTTTTTTCTACTTAAAATAGTTGAATGACTTTGGCTAATGGCGAAAACGATCTTCTTTGCTTCTTTGGTTTTCCATCAGCAGTGCATCAGAAGGTGACTGCAAGACTGTAGGTCTGAGGACCTGGTGTTTGTTTCTTGCGATGCCCAGCTGCCTTGTCCGTTTTCACTGAGGGCTTGTCACAGGTCTGTGTGGCCTGTGTGCGTGTCACCCCAGCAGGCGTGGGAAGGCAGCTACGTTTGTGTGCTTGTTTGTGCAGCCGGGAGTCGTGGCTGGCCTCCAGGGCATCCGCTGAAGACCCTGAGTGCCTGGACCGTTTGGGAGGTCATATGATAGAAGTATCGCCAGTGGATACACGGCATCCCCTTGTTTTCAGAACAGGTCAGAAGGAGGCAAAAGGACCTGTGCTGACTTCTTTGCAGTGTGTTTGTACATAGATTATC